>NC_056739.1:1643009734-1643149734 GCF_019279795.1 Protopterus annectens | reverse complement strand
GTAATGAATCTGGCTATTTTATGGTAAGTCTGTTGCAGTTTGTTTATAGTGGAGGCCTGGATATTGGTAAGAACTGGGGCAGCGTCTAAGAGGGAGGGGAGGAGGAGTGCCTGGCCCAGGGTAAGTCTAGATTCAGGGGTTAGGAATTTTTTGTTCTGATATAGCAGGCCTAGTTTCTGGTTTGTTTTTTTATACATTGGAGTATGTGTAGATTGAACTTGAGTTCGTCATCGATAATGACCCCTAGGAGTTTTGTGTGGGTGTCAGGTTGGATAGTTGTATTGTTAGAAGATGTAATAAAAAAGGAGGTTTTGTGATGAGAAAGAGAACGGGGAAGGAAAAGTAGGAGTTTGGTCTTTTTGGGATTTAGGATCAATAGGTTGTGAGAGAGCCATTGTTCAGTGGATAGTAGGGCCTGTTGGGTCAGGGAGTATAGTTCAGGAATGTTATTTGAGATGGATATAAGTGTGGAGTCGTCGGCATACTGAATAAAGGAGGATTCTTTGCATGAGGTGTAAAGATCATTGGTGAAGATGTTAAACAAAAGGGGTCCCAAGATGGAGCCTTGGGGAACACTAGTGGAGATGGGAAGGAAAGGTGAGGAGGATGAGAGCCATTTGACAGATTGTTCCCTGCCAGATAGGTAACTGTCAAACCAGGCAAATGCGGAGGGGGATAGGTGGAGATTTGCGAGTTTGGATAGTAGTAGAGGATGAGAGACAGTATCTAAGGCTTTGGAGAGATCTAGGAAGAGACAGGAAATTAGTTTATTGTTGTCTAGGGCCTCTGCAATGATATGAGTGAAGGAGAGGAGGGCAGTGGTGGTGCTGTGATGAGGACAAAATCCATGTTGGGTATGGGTAAGTAAGTGATGTGTGAGGAGGTGATTGAGAAGCTGTGAGTGAATACATTTTTGTAATATCTTGGAGAGGGAGGACAGAATGGCAATGGGTCGGTAGTTTGAGGGGTCAGTGGAGTTTCCACCTTTATGAAGAGGGATAGTGAAGAAAGATTTCCAAAGGGTGGGGACAGTTGATTCCAGAATAGATTGATTAATTAGTATAGATACAGGATAGGCAATTGAGTCAGCGGCAAGTTTGAGGAATGTAGGAGATAGATTGTCAGTGGAAGGAGAGCAAGGTTTTAGCTTGAGTAGTAGAGATTTGATGTAAGTAATGGGAACTGGCTCAAAAGAAAACAAAGTTGCGTTAATGGGACTTGGAGAGGTGGGTGTTGAAGTAGAGTTTGGCTTAGAGGTTACCAGATTTTGGATGGAAGAGATAAAGTGTTTATTGAGGAGGGTAGCTATTTCCTGAGAGGAAGAGTTAGGGTATGGGGAGGGATTAGAGGGCTTTCCAGGATAGAGGATGTTGTTGAGAGTTGACCAAAATTTTTAAGAATTGGATTTGTTGTTAAGCTGAGCAATGCTATAGTATAACTTTTTGTCATTAGTTGTATGTTTTTTTGCAAGGTTCCTCAGTTGCCTGTATTTTTGAAGAAAAGGTGGTTGTTTAGTTTTAGTCCAAGTTTTCCAAGCATGATCTCTTTGTTTCATAAGGGACCTAGTCTCTTTGGAGAGCCAGGGAGCATGGTTTGATTTTACTCCGATCTTCCTAGAGGGAGCTAAGGAGTTTAGAATATTCATGAAGATGCTATTGAAAGTGCTTTCAGCATCGTTTAGGGGGAGGTGTTTTAGAATGGACCAATCTATGTTGTGGAGAATGGCGTTAAATTGGGATGAATTGAAAGTCGTTAGTTTTCGACAGTCTTTGATAAGGTGGGGTTTGGAATATGGGAGTAGTGTCTTAAGATGGTGGTAGGGAGATGATCACTGAGGGAGTCAGGTAAGGTGGTGGGATTGTGGTATTGGTGGGGGGAATTGGTAAGGATCCAGTCTATGATGGAGCTGGAAGAGGAATTTTTATGGAAGCGAGTGGGAGATGTTATAAGTTGGTGGAAGTCGTGTAGGTGGATACTGAGTTGGGGGGAGTCAGCACCCTGGTCAAGATGAAGTCATAGAAACAATCAGAAAAGATAGTGAAAAACTAGCTTGAGAGACAAGGATATAACGTTTCTAAAGGTATAGTCACCAGAAATAAAATAAAAAGAAATAAAATATGAGCAGAAGTAAGCTTACAAAAGGACACTGGCCTCAAGCTACACAAGTAGATTTACTTGAAGGAAACCCAGTGCTGTATGGTTAAAATAAGCTACAATAGAGACGGGCTTTGCAGAGGGAGAGAGAGATATTATTAGCAGTTAAAAGCAGGGCAAAACATAAAAAAAAAAAACATTAATATGTAAGAGTCTGAAGACAGTAAAATAGGGCTGGTGCACTAGGAAAGGCAATTATGAGTGAGGCTAGAAATGAATTCAGCGAAGGGTAAAGTGCAGAACAGGAGAATATACACAGAAACAGTATGAGGATAGTGGGTAACCAAAGAGAAAGGATAGGAGCTGCTGGTGTCTGCTTTTCGTGGTGACTAGCAAGCAAAACACTGTAAATTCTTGTTGTGCTTATAAAGTCTAGCATTAATTAAAATATTAGCTTATGTAGTAGTTATTTACTGGGACACATAATTCAGTGGTTTTATTTTAAGCTTAAAATGGTGGCTTCTGGACCGATAGTTAGAGTTGCAGGGTATCTGTTAAGGTCCTCAAACCTGTGTTGCCTGTACTGTGGCCAGGAGAAAACTGCAGGGAAAAATCCACTAGGGCTATAAAAACAGAGAGGAGGGAGATTAGTTATGAGCAAGTAATTCAGGAAAAGAGCGAGAGACAAAAATACCATGGGTAGAGAGAAAAAAAGTAATACAGGTAGGCAGAGGCAGTATACCTAGTATTCATTTCCATTGTATGAGTGACTTACACACATATCTGGCTAAGAACACAGCAGTGTTTACACCTATGCATAAAGTAATGCAGAACAACAGTAGTTAACAATATAAATGCTTCTTTCATTTCATGTGCAAAGTAATCTATGAACAAGTGTAGAAATTAAGGGAATGCTCATCTTCAGATGAGTATGCTCTTCCAGGCTGCACAGCAACTTGGATTCCTCACCACATATACTTCTGTAGGATGCAGTGAGTTAATAACATGGACAGATCTAAATAGATTAATTACATCTTAGATCCTGATTCTGGAATGGCACCTTAGTCTCACCCTATCATTATTTAACCTGATGCTGAGCCATCCTTTGTGTCTCTGTATGGAGAGTCCTATGCCCAAGACATTCAAATGAATTGATGCAAACTTTGTGGACCTTAACAGCTTTAGTTTGTAACCCTGGTGTCTCATGAGGGGGCATGTGAATTGGGTACAGGAAGGATTGGTTTGGGAGTATGTTTTGTACCACAATCTGGATGCAAGATTTCTTAGTGTGCTGCCTATGAGAATTAAGTAGAGATTTTTAAGCATCTCAGCATAAGTTAATAATATGGTAGTGTGCTGCATAGTGTGAGAGTGCTGGTTACTGAATGGAATCTGTGGTGATAGCTCACCTTCTATTTGAATAAGTAGTTACATCTCTCACAGAGTGCTGTTATTGATGAATAACAACAGTGGATTATTGGTAAGCATGAGGCAGTTATAACACTACCTCATAATGCTAAGAGCAATCAGGCTGGCTGTAAAAGAGGTAAGAGCAAAGTGTGATTCCATACTGACTAGTGAGGGTCAAAAGTGCAAGGTAATGGCTAGAAGTGGAATGGATTGAACAACAGAACAAGATCGATAACACATACAAGGAACTTAAATAGTAACATAAATAGCAGTGGTCTTCAGTGTGTAGATTACAAGGTTAAAGATTATTGTTATTATCATTGCAAACATCATTTTGTTTTTTACAATTATATTAGCAATAATGCCATTAATCAGTTCAGCAGTATGGACTAAAATTATTTGCTAATGTATCATTTTATGTTTATGTGATAGTGTTATACAGAAACCATTAGCAGACCAGCAGAAATCTAAAATAAAAAGTTAAAAACCTTAGTTAATCTGGATTAGTTTTAGGCAAAATGTTTGTTGAACATCAATGGTTTTAATACTAGTAACAACACTAGAATAATATACCCCTGATATAAATAAATAAAGGCTATTTTCAACTTAACATAAATAGAAACACCCTAAAGTAGCCATAGACCAGGAATTAAGTGTAATATTAAACACAATTCCTGTTAGAAAAGGCACACAGACAATATGATGCCAAAATCACGATTTAAACAAGAAATTATTTAAAATGTTGTAATTCTATTCATTCACCACGTCGAATAATAATAAACCTCAGACAAGGAATTAAACATAAACTTAAGAATAATTCCTGTCAGAGATATTTCACAAACAAAATGGCACTCAAATCACAATTTAAATGAAAAAAAAATCATGAAAATGCTGTAAATGTGCTGAACGACCTCAAATATTCACAGCCCCAAAGAAAAAAAATAGCAAAACAGCATGCTTTCCTGTCAAAACTTTCAAAAGTAGCTTCTAATCAAAATAAATAGCATTCCAGATTATTTGCAGTTTTGGCAGCATGAGGCAGTGAGGGGGGGGACTGCACTAAAATGGCCTTAGTGCAGAAATTCAGTTAAACACTGAGAAATAGCTGTAAGACACTTTAAGGGTCAAAAACCAAGAAAGAGCGTAACATAACCAGCATAAGTCTTATACAAAAAGATAAATCACACTAAGAGTAAAAAAATTTAGTAAGAAAAAATAAACAAAACAGCAAACTACAATACTAAAGCACTGATAGAAAAAGGAAGAGGGAGGAAATAAAATCCAAGGAGGAGTTTCTTATCTGAGCTATGCAGCTGATATCACCCAGAGAGAGAGAAGCAGTATTCTAAGAGACTGCATGTAGCAGAAGAAAACAGAAAGGGCCCTATTTGAGAGTTTGAAGGGCTTCCCTGGTCTTGCCAGGTGATAGGTCCTTCACCCTTGTGGACAAGCCGTGGGAAGAGTTCTTTTCTTTCACAGACTGTCAGAGGGGAGGGTAGCAGGGCACTACTACACATATGTCAGTAAGGCAGTGTGTTCTGTGAGCATCTACTGTTGCACATGAATGGAATTTATACAACTGTATTTTATTTTAAACTGTCAGTGTTAAGTAAATGTGACTGTTAAGTCAAGCAAAGGCTGCAAAAAAATAAATAAATAAATAAAAAAGATGGATTGAGGTGACCAATTTTTATTTGGAGAAATCAGGAACAGAAAACAGTGGTGCAATCAAAGAGAAAAATGAGATTGTAATAGTGGTATTTAATGTGGCACACAGAGAGAAATAAATGGATGCAATTTCCTGTAGTGTTTTCCTAGATTTCAGAAAGCTTTGGAAATGATTGCCACCTTTTGTTGTGGCTAAAACTGGAGTAAGGCTACACCCCTCACATCACCTGTAACCCTTTCGATTCCCGCCCACGTTTCACCCATTTTGTGATGTTACTGTGACATCAGCAGACAGGAACACCCTCTTTTTCCATTCCTGATGCCTGCCTTCAGCCGATTTACTATGCTTTTCTGTAAAAAAACATAGTAAATCAGTCATTTTAACAAACTGTGATAGCTTCCTTTTTTGAAACAGGATACCAGAGTTTGTACAATGTTTTCTGGACTACCGGACAATCAATTTGATTTCTGGAGTGTCCGGAAAAAAAATGGATAGGTAGCCACCCTATTTGGAAATTTAGAGCATGGGGAAATGGGAAATAGTAATGTAAGAGACAGTCACAAAAGGTCAAAGGTAGAGTAAAAAAAAATGTCAAGAGAATGACATAACTAACTTTACGGTTAATATTTGGCTGGGGATAAGAAAAGACAAAAGAAACAATGAGAAAAATTATAAAAATAAATTGGAAGAAGAATTTATAAAAAATGAGTCTAACACACAAGATGCAGAAACTTAAACAAAGACGCTTAAAATCGTATTAGAACAACTTTAAAAAGCTTAATTGACAAAGCGGTATTAAGCAGTAACCAGCAAATTATAAATATCAGCACAGATACAAATCTAAGAAATAAATAGATAAGAAACCTTTAACAAGTGATTCACTTAAGGAAGAATGGAGAGACACCTAAAACATTGGAAATACAGACTAAAATTTGATAGAAATGTAAATGATAATCATTTTATTCATGAGTGGTATACATAGTCATTACACAAATGTGTTAAGGCAATCAGCATTACTCGCACACAAGTGCAGCTCTGCCAAGATTAATAGAGGCCATTTACACTTACACCTGATGGCCTTCAATTAATGTATTCAAATTAAGGAATAATAAGATGGTATTGAGAAATGAAGTAAGAGTTCATATGCTAATAAGCCCTCTTTATGCTGGTTTGCCATTCACAGTCACATTTTGATGAATTTCAGCATTGTCTATAGATATATTCTAAAAGGCAGAATCACCCCATTTCTATGTACTTTGCAACTGGCAAAGATCCTTTAGCTTGCTGATAGCTTAGCTATTTCTCAGTGTGAACTGCTTGTCTTGGACAAGCCAAGTCAAAACCACCTGTACTCTGTGGCAGTCACCTAGCAAGAAGGCAAAGATGTAGAGAGAGCATTTCTCATTATAATTTTGATAATCAGGAAATCCTTGATAGGCTTAGAGAGGACAGGGATAATGTAAGGGCTTTAGTAGCTTTAGTGAGACAAATGCCCAAAAGTAGGGACAATTTGTAAAGATAGCTCTCAGAAACATAGAAATCTGATAGAATAACAGTTTGCACATTGGCATTAATGTCCTGAAGAGTATGAAAAGTCTGAAATCCAACTGTCTGTCATCACTTTCCGACTTCAGTCTTTAATGATTAGCTACTGCTGTGCCAGAACACAACAGCGTATTACAGAGGTCCGGACTCCATACATATTTACAGTAACAACCTTTCACATTTGTGTAATGTACAACTGCATACCTGTAGTCACTTCATGTCCAAAATAATAATCCCCGTATGACTGAATACAGGAAATAGTCAAATGTGAATGGGAACACCCCTCACCATGGAGTATGGACTCTAACAACCCCACCCATAATATGTATAGCCAACAGAATAAGCTGCTGACAGGTGCCTAAGCACCTGCGCCTGTAAACACAGGTAAAAATTCATAATAGGGAGAAACCCCCTGCCCATGTGCTTCGTCTGACATTTGAACTCGACCAGGGAAGTTCCGCTCACCAGGCGGACAAGCCTAAACCCAGATCACTACATGAACACCCTAACAATCAAAGACCTGTATGTGCCAGGACTATAAGCCTTGGTGTTCTGCATATCCTTGGAGTGATTAACAATGCAGCTGGGGTCCACAGCAGTAGGCAATAGGGAATGTGTAATATGTAGTACTGCGTTTTTCCCAGCAGGAGAATGGATGCTTGTATTGTAAGTGAAGCGGTGAGGCATATGTTGATGTAGCTAAGTACTATGGGTATGCATATCAATGAGGCAGAACACCAATTGAATAGTGGTTCCGGCATCCGACCAATGTGAATGCAGTCCCGGTTGAACTACGACCACAGCACATATAAGTTTAAAGTGTAATGAATGCGTGTGTGCCGTAAACACATTTAAATATGTAAAGGTGAACGTGTGTTTCACATATGTCCATAAACCGAAATATAGATATGTAACTGTTACGGTCACAATTAGGAAAGGCCACGTAAGCACAAATATTTATTAAACACATGTAACCCACAATAAGGATATGCAACTGCGCCTGCGCGTGTGTAATCCGCTCACAGCATAGCAAATGAATGCTGTTTTCTCCACTTTATATATATATATGGCTCATACCTGTTAACCCCGTAAAGTAAGAAACCGGACAAAGCCATGAAAACAGCTGGTACAAATAGGGATAATGCCCTAACAAACATAGAAAGTGGATAGAATAACAGGTGTTTCACTAGCATGGATTCTCAGAAGGGTATGAAGTTGTAACCTCAAATGCTTTTGATTATTTTCCAACGTCAGTCTTTAATGATATGCCACTAATTTGCCAGATAGCCACAAGGTTATGAAAAATGGACCAAAGATAAGAGGCAAACATCTGTACATTCTGCAAAAATCTGTACAGTTGAAAGGTATGATATGGATATATATATCTGTGTATACACATATATCCACAGACTTAAACCAAAGAAATTTATGAAATGAGGAATGTACAGACATATATGGACATATGTATATATGTACATATATATATCTATACACACACGATACATTAATAGATATATACACAACAAACAAACATATGTCCTTGTAGATATAACACATGTACATAAATAGGTCACGGTATAGCTATTATGGATAGACAGACAGACATGCATGAAAGGTGAATACACTGCTGCTTTCCAAACCATTGGCCGGAAAGTACCAGTGTGACAGACTTGCAAGTTCTACACTTTAAACATGGATATAGGTGTCCTTTACAGGACCCCAAAAATTGATCCCGTATTAAGTGTGTCCAATAATCATCGATGCAAAGAAGTCACAGTTGCAACTACGATATAGCTGTACATGCAACAGTAGCAGGTGCAAGGGTAATAACACATGGGTCGATAGAATGTATGACGTACGACCTGATATCCGGAGTGCTTAAAAGTGTCTTCATACTTTATTATCGCTCACATTAAATATGTCTAATGAGTACTGTGGAGGGGTGTCAGGTATAGGAATCATGGGTATGCAGAAATGGGCCTAGGTGTTGGTTGGCACAGCTTTATTAGGTCTGCCCCAATGGGAGTGATCTATATACATATGTGGGTATAGCACACGCCTATATTCTCCAAAAAGGTTGAAACCATCTACTGGATATTGTGTAAACCATTGGGGGATGATGTAGGGACTTATATCAGTGTCATGTAGGCGATTATCATGGATGGATATGCATACGACCAAGATGGTAACCATACCTTCCAACCTTTCAGAATAAGACAGCTGGACAAAGGCATAGTACATGAAATACAAATAGGGACTATATTAAATATACCCCAGACAAAGTCAGAACATTGATAGAATAATGGCGTAGTCAGGAGTATGAATGTTATGAGGGTTATTAATCATGAAATACAAATGTCAGTCATTATTATCTAACTTCACAGTCCTTAATGCCTTGCCAGTAATTTACCAGAAAGGCACATTATTATGAAAAAATTAACAAAATCATAGGTCAAACCTTGGGACATTTACCCATAATGTGTAAAGGTGAGAGGTATGAAGGTAACCCGTCCTAAATAAATGTACAGAACTAGTGATACTAGGTGGACAGGTGAGAAGAAAGACGTCAGGACAAATGACAAAACATGTACAAGTCAAAAGCATGTACCTCGACAAATGTGAATGACAACGTATGCCCTGTGAAAGTCAATGTGGAAGGTTAATAGAATCAAACGAAATGTGTCCCTCAGGGTGTCATGCAGTGTCCCCGATACAGTGTCCAGTCCCCCATACTCACACGTGAGTTTTGCCACTGACAGAAAGCACAAATACTGGCGAACACATAAGGTACATGACAGAATAATAAGTGTGGATAAGCACCTGTTGGCCTTTGTGAGGAATACAACCCTCTGGGTGGGTGTGTCCTGCAATAGGAATGTAATGGCATCTGGCCTGTGATGCCGCCATATATTGTGTGTATTGGTATAAGAAAATGATATCCTGTATCAGAAACAGATACATGTCAGAGGAAACAGTATTATCGACTGCAAGATAACTCAGAAGGTATGAAAAGCACTGCAGTAGGAAGTTCAGTATTGACCGCAGGTATGTGCTGACATGTCAAATGACACAGCAGTCTATATAAAATACCTATAGGGCTGTCACCTATACAAATGATGACAGTGGGAGCTGCTCTGTAGAAATGCCAGACGTAGAAGGTCACAACATACCCACAGCCATGCATACACCACAAATAGACATAGCACACAGCAAAGCCTAGGCTATGATACACAAAGCCTCCTCCGTGTATGCGTAGAGTGAGAGTAGAGCAAGGAAAGATGTCTGCCAAGCTATTCAGCAAACTCCTGTAGGGGCATGTAAGACCGCCCATAACACGAACGTTGAACGGACAATGTTGGGATATGCAACATACCCCATTTGTATGTGAAAGCTATGCAAATGATGTAAATATGCAATACATGAAACAGTAAGCTGTCCATGCAAGAGCAGAGTTATGTGCAGAAATGTACCCGGATGTTAAGCGAGTAACGTTCTGCATGTTGCTAAATGGAGCAATGACAGCTGCAAATACAGTATGAATACAGTTGAAGAAGCATGCCAATGTCCAAATATAAGGCCAGTGGCATTATTGTCCATTGGATATCAATAAAACTGTAGTTGTCCTCCCCCGACCTCCGGTGTGGAAGCATAGCGCAGCGGCACGAGAATGCGCTGCACTTCAAAACAAGTCAAATATCTATAATATACATACAAAATGTAGGTTTAGTTAGATGTTAGTACGCCATGCAGATGAATGGCAAGCTGGAGACAACACGGCTACTGTGTACTGGCTGTTATGTGTGGAAGCGCTCTGTCAGAGATGTAACCAAGCATTTGTAGGCAATATTATGCAAGTGAGGCTGAGGATAGTGAATCACAATATGTCATGCTATATGGGCCAAGCCTCTACAGTGTAGTGTAGGATAAGGGGACTATTAGAGTAGAAGATAGGTGACAACATGAGTGTGTATGTATAAAACACTGTAATCTTACCGGAGCAGTGTCACATGTTTGCTGTCAGTACTCATCAGTGTAAGAGGCGTGTTATGATCTATCCTGGGGAAAGTCAGGAGACTGATGGTGTACACCATGGATACCACCGATGTTTCCTGCAAACCTGCCTACAGTGTGTCCATGCCTGTGCACACCAGTAAGCCCGAGTAAGCATGTGTGTGAGCGTGACAGCCCGTGTGCGCGCGTTGAAGAACAAGTAGGCTAGTGTACGAATGTTGAAGCCCGTGTAATGTCATGTATGCTAGTGTACGCATTTGTAAGCATGTATAAATGTGTACTACACACATCACACATGTACTGCACACTCAGAAACACATGCTGCCAATACTACAAACATCAGTGAAATGGCACATGGATGGAGAATACATCATCAGAATTAACAGTGTGTAAACTATGCTACATTGATGGTCATAGCTGCAATGCATCATGCCTGCTGATATACACCTAGAAGGATATCACACTTTGTGTTAACAACATTCTAACATCAATACAGTGGTATAAAGCCACCATGTGCATCAGCACCAGGTTAGTCTGATCCTGCATCAATGTTACACATCACAGGTGGTGGCACAGGTGACATCAGATGCACAGGGTGTGGTGTCACATTTCCAGAGCTGTCATTGAGCCATCCAATCTACACATAGGTATGTGTGTGTGTGTGTGTGTATGTGTGTGTGTGTGTGTGTGTGTGTGTGTGTGTGTGTGTGTGTGTGTGTGTGAGGGACAATGGTTATTGCATGGCCCAATGGTGATGCAATGGGTGTGTGTATGTGATAGCCCTAGCTGTTTGTGGTAAGTGTGTGTGTCTGCATATACACAGGTACAGCATGTGTCAGCCATATACAGGAGGTTGTGGGACCGTCACAGACCGTACCTGCCAGGCTGTACAGATCGCCATTACTGGCCATGGACACCCCTCCATGCATCCAACACTAACCCATTCCTGCACTTGTCAGTGTATACACTTACAGTCCTGGGATTTGTACCACAACCTGTGGATAAACGGGAGTCAGTAATGTTAACCTGAGTTGCATAGTATTGTCAGTTAATGCATACGTATATGAGCCATACTCACCCTCCAAAGTAATAACTACTGCTGACTGTTGCCGAGATGTTCACACGACCATTCAAAGGTGCTGTACTAACATTGTTTCCAATGCCCCTTGTAATACCCAGCAACACAATAACCGGTCACTACACAAGTATAACCCAGGATCACTACAGCACACAGTATGTGCACTATCACAGAGCCATAGCAGATGTACATACATCCAAGGTGATCACGTACAGATAATGCAGCACATTCAAGAGTGATAATCTCAACATACATATCTATATACAATATATATATATATATATATATATATATATATATATATATGTATATGTGTGTGTGTGTGTGTGTGTGTGTGTGTGTGTGTGTAGATAGATTTATACAGACACACAACACACTTGGCAGGGTTGGGAGCAGAACACAGACGTAACCACTGTACCGCACAACAGCATTACGCAGTTACAGAATGCGCTACCGTGATTAATAGATCACAGCATTCACACAGGCATATGTCTAGCCTGCAGACAGCAGCATCAAAGGCAAAGACGCTGCACAGATGTTATGGAGAGTGAATACTGTAAAAGCAATGTACTGTTGTCATGCAGCTGGAAACACACACACACACACACTTGGCAGGGCTGGGAATTGAACATACACCTACCTACCCTATCACACTACAGCATGACACATTTACAGAACGCGCTACCGAGATTACTGAACACAGCAGTCCCAGAGGCATACTTCTAGGTGTGTGTCATCATCCGCAAAGGTAAAGGTGCCGGTAAGAAATATCTGTAGTGTCAGGCGTCTAAAAGCATGACTGAGTCCCCAGGCGGACGGGAGCATGCACGCACAAACACACTTGGCAGGCCTGGGAGTCGAACATACACCTACCTACCCTATCACACTACAGCATGACGCATTTACAGAACGCGCTACTGAGATTACTGAACACAGCAGTCCCAGAGGCATACTTCTAGGCACGTGTCATCATCCGCAAAGGCAAAGGCAACTGTAGGAAATATCTGTGGTGTGAGGTGTCTAAAAGCATGACCGAGTCCCCAGGCAGATGGGAGCATGAGCGCAGACACACACACACACACACACACACACACACACACACACACACACACACACTTGGCAGGCCTGGGAGTCGAACATACACCTACTTACCCTATCACACTATAGCATGATGCATTTACAGAACGCGCTACCGAGATTACTGAACACAGCAGTCCCAGAGGCATACTTCTAGGCGCGTGTCATCATCCACAAAGGCAAAGGCGCTGGTAGGAAATATCTGTAGTGTGAGGAGTCTAAAAGCATGACTGAGTCCCCAGGTGGACGGGAGCATGCGTGCGCACACACACACACACACACACACACACACACACACACACACACACACACACACACACACGCTTGGCAGGCCTGGGAGTCGAACATACACCTACCTACCCTATCACACTACAGCATGACGCATTTACAGAATGCGCTACCGAGATTACTGAACACAGCAGTCCCAGAGGCATACTTCTAGGCGTGTGTCATCATCCGCAAAGGCAAAGCCGCCGGTAGGTAATATCTGTGGTGTGAGGCATCTAAAAGCATGACTGAGTCCCCAGGCAGATGGGAGCATGCTCGCACACACACACACACACACACACACACACACACACACACACACACACACACACACACACACACACACACAGGCCTGGGGAGTCGAACATACACCTACCTACCCTATCACACTACAGCATGACGCATTTACACACACACACACACACACAAACACACACACACACACACACACACTTGGCAGGCCTGGGAGTCGAACATACACCTACCTACCCTATCACACTACAGCATGACGCATTTACGGAATGCGCTACCAAGATTACTGAACACAGCAGTCCCAGAGGCATACTTCTGGGTGTGTGTCATCATCCGCAAAGGCAAAGATGCTGGTAGGAAATATCTGTGGTGTGAGGCGTCTAAAAGCATGACTGAGTCCCCAGGCGGCCGGGAGCATGCGCGCGCACACACACACACACACACACACACACACACACACACACACACACACACACACACACACACACACACACACACTTGGCAGGGCTGGGAGTCGAACATACACCTACCTACCCTATCACACTACAGCATGACACATTTACAGAATGCGCTACCGAGATTACTGAACACAACACTCCCAGAGGCATACTTCTAGGTGCGTGTCATCATCCGCAAAGACAGGGACGCCGTCAGGGGTTGTATAGAGAGTGATCAGTCTGAAAGCATACAGACATATTACTGTCCCACAGTAGACGTAGACAAACACATGGCATTGGTGTGATCGGGGCAATTAAAGATTTACAGAGCACTACAACAACAATACATAGATATGGGACGCACCACAGACAGTACACCCTTCAAGATAGTCGACCAGTGTGTACTCAGTAGGCATCCATCGTGATGTTGAAAATTGACATCTGTTGCCTGGAAGACCACCATCATTATACAGGATGTCAACGGCCATGCCCATGCCAGAGGGACATCACCGACACAAGGTGTCACTGGCCATGGCCACACATTTAGTAATACATGTCCGTTCAGACTGTAATGTGTGTCGATCTACACAACAGCATACTGGGTATGCTCACACACTTAGAAGTTGCAAAGGGCCGTCATGCATGCAGACGGAGTCTAAACATGCAAGGGCTCGGTTTAGACTGTCCTGTGTGTCCATCTACACAACAGCATACTGGGCATGCTCACACACTTAGCAGTTGCAAAGGGCCATCTTGCATGCAGATGGAGTCTAAACACGGAAGGGCACAGTAAGGTATAACTGTCCCCACGCACAGACCGGACACTCACATGCAGTGACCAGTACACACTCAGGTGCCATCACAGCTGTCACAGGTGCAGATCACAGACGTACACACCGCAGTCTACACTGTAGCCCTCAAGACATCACCATGTCGTTGGTGCAGCAATACACAGCCATACATTACCACAACACCATGTGACACATGACCAGTGGACTGTACAGAGGTCTACAGCAACTGTGCAGAGTACACATGTACTGACAGGGTTCCAACAGGTGTTATGCATTGCAATGATACCACTATACATGACCAGGTCAGCTCAAGACATACCAGGGGCCCTGGGTCTTACACAGCTGTGACAGATGAGTGTTGCTGTACACCAACGAACGCACATGTTTGGATATGTCATACATGTGATTGCAGTGGATGTGTGCATGGAGCACACACAACACATATGTACATAGCATAGCTTTTGCTGTCCCCCATGCAGAAAAGTGGCTTAAGCAATCATACACACACAAATGGAAGGTGGGTCCATGTCTGTTGAATGCTTACAGTACAGGAGGTAGCAATGTTGACCGAGGACACATTCCCCTGTACTAGTCGTCCATGACACCCGTGATATCATACAACAGTCCATGTGTTATGTACGTCAACACACATGTCCACCAATAGCAATGCATACAAACATGGCTACAGGAGATGCATGTAGGACCAACACACATGTACAATATGTACTGTGCATGCAGCAACCATGCATGTGCAGTGGCTGATGTCTGTAACTCATCTGTGCCTAAATACAACATGCAGTCGCAATGCAGCCCCATCATTGACACCTGTATATGGTGACATACTGACAGTACGGTTGGTTGTACATCACGTATGGAGGGATGTGTGTACATAAAGTGGTGATCCACCTGTGTAGAGGATGTTTGCTGGGGATGGCTCAGAGGTGTGTCACACGCCATCCTACCATGACATGTGCAAAGAGTACGCTATGTCACTGTTACTTGACAGTGATGACATAACACTTACACAGCGGTCGGGTGTTACCAACTGTACGTCACATGACACCTGTAACACTTACATCCTCCCATGTGCATATAGCAGCACAATTGCCAGACATAGCATTGGTACACATAATGCGGACAATACCGCTGCATGTCTGTCAAACGTCTCATCATATGGCAGGTGTATCATTCTCAGCACTGACATGTGTGTCCGCTTGTGTGACCACATATGCCACATATGGTGGGGATTACATCCCAATTTTTACACACCCCTGTACATCGTTGTAGGATCTGTACATACTGTAGTGTGGAAAGCATGACGTCGGCAGGTGTGGTGCATCACACACATCGGCTATCCATATATACATTTGTGATCACCACAGTGTGTGTGTGTATGTATGTATGGCTATCTGGTGCTTGGTGTGAGGGTGCATGCTACCATACAGTGAAAACAGGATCACCAACCCCTCAAGGTGATGCAGTCTGCTACCCTGTTGATGCCATCGGTCCCAGCCGTACTGGCTACCTGTGCATGTTCCTTCTCTGTGTCACATCGTGTGGGTGCAAAGTACTGTGAGGGTGATGACCACATAGGCAAGGGTCCTCACCTCAACACTACAGGGTGTGCGTTATAGTGTTGTAGCCCTCATGAATGTCAGCATGTTCCTGTAATGTGACAGGGTATTACTGCTACACAGTGTGGCCTCATACTATCAAGTGGCCTCTAACGTCATCATTGGCCAGACCGCTGTGTACAACCCCTGCACCATGTCATCATACCTGTAATATTTCCTGGTATGTATGTCACATCTCTGGCCACTGTAGCCTGTTCAACTGACCACATGCTTCAGGTGCAGTATATGTGTGGACATCTGTGTCATGTTACACTTTCCAACAGTCAGGTTGAGGGTATGTTTAGCATGCTGATATTGCCATATGTGCCTGTGAGTACTCCACAGTTACACCTGGGGGACTGCAAACACTGCTACCTGTCGACACATGCCAGTACACCATTGGAGGGAACCAGGGCATCATTACCAACTTTCTGTTACTGTTGTAACCGAGACACATACTGTGAACATATCACAATGCATGTTGCGCCTGTACTACATGGTATGTCTGGTGCATGTCGACAGTGCACAACTGATGTCATATACACATCTCTCATGATTCACACACAACCAATGCAACATACACTTCCCTCACTATGCATACACAAGTAATGTAAGATACACTTCTCACTATTCTGTTCACACTGTGCATCAAACCATTTGAGCATATCCCTGCACCGATGGTGTGGATGACAGGGATGTGGCACAGGCTTCATCATATGCACAGGGTGATAATGTTTGCTAGGGGCATAGGCTGCACCAATGGATGACATCATGTGTGTGGGTAAGGGCCGGTGATTTGATTGGACATGTCTGTTCAGTATGCATGTGGGTGTTGTAAAGCCCTACAATTGTGTTTGCTGTGTGCGTGTATGTGTGCACACAGTTCTGTCATTTGTGAGGCCTACACAAGGGTATTATCAACAGCTCTAGATTGTACAGACCAGGTTGTACAGCTCACTGTGTCTGGCCATGGCCACATGTCCTGTGCCTGCCAGGGGTTGCACAGGCACTACCAGGTGGAGGTACAGAATGGCTACTGTCCGATGACACATGGCCACTGGAACCGTGTCCCCACTGGGAATGTCCAGGGCCATGTCCACGTGGCCTGCTGTGTCCTTGTGTGGACAGGGCAGCACCAGCTGCACTGCTACTGCTACCGGCACTATGGGAGTGGCCATGTGAGGTGGCGTGCTCACGTTGACCTGCACTAGGTGGTGTAGCTGGCCTATGTCCATGTGGCCTACACCTCACCCCTACCAGATGTTCCAGCACAGACAGCTCACGCTCGTGGATTGCCATGCCACGGTCAAGGATTCTGACCATGTCACCCAATCAACTGTCCAGAACATCAGCAATCTGCTGTTGAGCACCCGCCAATGTCTGGATGTTGCTGTTTAGGGTATGGATATCAGCCCTCTGCCTTTCTCTGTTCTGCCGTTCAGCACATGCCTGTGCCGCCATTACAGTCTGGAACATGTGTCTGGTGATTCCAGCTGCTGCGCTATGTCCTGCAGGTGCATGTCTGCCAGAGGTCCTCCTACGAGCAGCACTGGCCACATGCCTGTGTGGCATATCTGCAGTCAGTACACTGACACCATGGTGTGGAGACACACCTTCTGTAGCCACCACACGTTCCTGTTCAACACTAACAGACACTGACTGTCCTTCCTCTATGACCACTGGTGATGCGGTATGTGTTGGCAGCTGAACTGTGTGCGGGGAAGAGGGGGACATAGCTGGGATGGCAACCATTGGCACAGATTCAGCCCCTGACAAACCTGCCTGTACCTCATGCATATGTTCATCACTGCTAGCATCTGTGGGGACACTAACATCAGATGGACCGCAGGAGGGTAACGCACCTACATCACCTGTGAATGCAAGGAAAGACTCTAAATTACAACACACCCACACAGACACACACACACACACACACACACACACACACACACACACACACACACACACACTGACACACACACACACACACACACACACACACACACACACACACACACACACACACACACACACACACACACACACACTGACACACCATGCATGTGATATGACAGATGGCATGCAGCATGCCTGTGATACAGCTGACAGCATGCGGCTCAGACATCAATAGTGTTTGTAAGCATACCCCCTGGAATACACACTACAGCAAGCAGGTATCATATCATTAGCCATGCAGTTCACACGATCATGGTATTATGCATACATCCCCGTGATACACCATGTGGACCAGAACAGGATAACAGTACACATAGCTGACATGACCTTGATATGTAATTTGCTGACGTGTGCATTAACATGCATACGTCTGACACAATGGTGTCCTGACACATGTACAGCATTGTACTGGGTATCACATTGTGGTGTTGTCCGTATGCCCTACAGATAGAATGCATGTTGAGCAAATGTGCATGGGCATGGTAGGGGACTGTGAGCAGTCTACATTGCTGTACAGTGTGAAGTTCAGACACTGCACATCTTATGAGGTAGATGTCAGCGACACCTCCACTAGCTGTGCACAGGCATGTAAGATGTGCAGTGTACCATCTCACCTGTACAATCGGTCTAGTAGGGCTGTAATTGGACCATGTGTGCACAAAGTGAGACAGGGTGTATCCACATCACAGCTACTGTGTGGCTACGTGTCTCTGGCCATCCCCCATGGCCATGTGTGCACATATGTTGGTCATATGTGTGTGATGGCCGTCTATCACATGTGTCTGTGTTGTCCCATATGACATACACCCAAAGATGTCGTTTATGTCACCATCCACAGGGCTATGCAGACAACAGGTCTATGTGTGGTATGTGTGGTATGGGTTATGGGAAAATGTGACAATATTGCAACCAAAACACTACGTGTCTGAGACATGTCGGATGGTATATCACAATGTGTGAACCCATTGCAGGGGCATATAACACAATGGTGACGCCTGTGGGCTGCCCATATCACTGCTCACTGTGTGGTACTGTTTTGTGTACCACACGATTTGTTCCACTGTATAGTACATATGCCTCCATTGTAGAACACCTCCACTGTTGTATGCACAGCTGGACACACATGTAGCAATGACAAATACTGTGATTTCATGTCTGTGTGTCATTTCATTTGTATATATTGCACATGGGTGGCCTGTGTGGATGATGGGTGATGCAACCTGTATTTCTTGTCTGGAATGAACATCATGTGTACAAGTATTAACTGGCCACATGGCGAATAGATCTATGCTTTGACATGCCTGATATCGATGACAGTCTCACCTGCAACTGACTCTTGTCTGTGCGGCACGCCAGAAGTACCTGTATTGGGGTGACAGCAGTATGAACGTTATCCATGACTGTATGACAGCCACAGGGTACACTGTGCAAGTTAACACATTCGACTGTACAATAGCATATAGTAAGCACATATGTGCATACCATACCTCTCAACCTCTTAGAACTATAAATCTGGACAAATCCTACTATGATGGGGGACAAATAGGGACAGATGTGAAATATTGCTATTACAAACATAGAAAGTTGCTAGAATGATGGGTTTGCATGCACATGGTTTTTACAAGGAATGTGCAGTCGTAAACGCAAATGTTTGTCATCATTTAATGACTCCAATCCTCAGCTATTTGCCAGAAAGGGACAGATATTAAGGGGAACACACCGACAATATGAGGCAGACATCTGGACATTCTGCAAATACCTGTACAGTTCAGAGGTATGGTGCATACACAGGGTATCATACTGTAGTATGCAGCATGTGTGTCCACATACCATGCATATGTTGTTACATTACATGATGTACAGTGACACATGGACGTACGTGGGATATACTGGCCATATGTTCAGTACTGACTTACCAGGCAACTCCAGGCTCATTGGTTGGGAGACACCCACCTCCACGATGGCAGCTAGTGTTTGTGGGAGCTGTTCCGAGGGTGTCCCCAGACTGGCCAGTAGCTCCTCTGTGTGTGTGTGTGTGTGTGTGTGTGTGTGAGTGGAGGCTGGGTTGGTGGCCCACCACCTGTTCCACCTTGTTCCCTGGTGATTGCAGTGGCACGCTGTTTTGCATGACATATCAAGTCCGTGCAGTGTCTGCGCACCTGCTGGTAGGTGCGGTTGTGGCCACCCACTTCGTTGACCCTCCTGCAAAGATCCTGCCACAGGTTGTCCTGCTGCTGTGCGTGCTGTGGCACATGGCTAAATAACACCTCATAGTTTTCATGGAGGTACGGGATTAGGACATCATCCTCTTGTCGGCTGTATGCCGGTAGGCATGTACGAGGCATTATCTGTAAGACATGATGAAGGTGACAGGTCACATTTTCAGACATGTACAGTGATACTGCTGCACATACATTTCTAGTACATCTGCTCAGTTATCTTTGCAAATCATCATGACACTAACACGACTGGCTTGTATGTGTCTCACACATGTAACACCCATTATACACTGGATATCATCTCCATATATGTGTGTCACCTCATTACAGTGTTCATACTGCATGTGACTGCTGTCTTCATGTGGGCATGTCTGTTTGCCTGCACTGGTGTTCTTACCTATCTGCACATGCCTGGATGTGTCCACGGTAATGCTGTTGACCTTGATGCTGTGTATATGTCACATATCGACACAGCCTTAATGGACTTAGGCAGTGACAATGCACCAAGTACGCATGGAAACCTGTACATGCATCTGTTTTGCCATAGACATCTACACTGCACTGTGCAGCTGTTCAACATCCTGCCACGGATCGCCTGTGTTGCACATGTGATAGACATGGGACAATGGCTAGTCGGACGTCATTCGCAGGTAAGGTTATCAGCTATAGCATGTACGGGCTGGATTTACTAGCTGTATCCGACACCCATTACGCCACCGCGGGGGGCATCAGTGACACATTACTGATCCAGACAGTTGATACTACATCTACCATACGGCCATCACACCATATACGACAGTGATGATATGTGCAGCTATGTGGACAGGGCTGCATGGTATGGTGGGAGTATGTCACAGGTGTGGCACAGAGATCTGCCCAGCATGTGGCCATCCTAGTTGTAGGACGGTGGTTGTCCATGATGTATGTCTTTCAGATCAGGCTATGGACATGTAGCATGTCCAACAGCATAGTGTGGCATATGTCTGTATGCAAGGTGGCTATCATGCTGCATACTGGAGGTGAGTATTGTGGAGGCTGGTATCAGCCATCCACGCATGGCCCTTACCCCTGGAAGGTGATGTGTTCCAATATTGGTCACACGGGTGCTGTGTATGCCTGTCCAATGATTTCCGTGCTCATGGATGCCACCCTGTCATGTCATGGGTACCTCGGATGACTACCTAAAGGGCCATGGAGATGTCTCCAGCTCAGGGAGGTGTACTGCACAACACCATCCCTAACACAGTGTCCATAATGTTGACCACAGCCTAGGTGGTACTTAATGGGTACAGGGATATTCCCCTAGCGGTGACATCACTGATATCATCCACCAGAATGTGTACATATGTCACACACCTCACACACACAGCCCATTCTGTATATTGTTCACAACACTCTGACAACTATTGCCCATAGGTCATGGCCATTCACATCCTCGCATACACAGATGGCTGACATTTGTCTGTGTGGTATGGGCTACAATGAAGGTGGGCTACAACACATTAACCCTGGTTTACTGTAGCTGACACCAGTGTGGTATGCACATGTCACTGTAGCACCTTTAGTAGTTGTGAGTCTGTCAACAGGCCACTGGTAAAACACTCCTTTGACATACGAAGGCATTTGTAGTCGAACATCCGTATTATCTTGTACATCTGTACTGCTAACATCTACATTGATAATGGTTCATGGACCTGCAGACCATACCCGGCAGTGTTCTGATGCGGTGCCACCAATCATGACTGTCTTCAGCACTTGTGGGTTGATATTATCCAACACCCTATCTTTATTGGATGGGCATGCTCGGCACTTGTTCAGAGCTTCTTGGCACGTTATGAACTACTGCTTAATATAGCACCCATTCCACACCAGTCCTCACAGGTACACTGTCTGTCCATACATTTCCAGCTTGCTTACAGTGCAACAGCTGTCGTACACACATCACTCACATATCTCGTGAGACATGGTGGTTTATATGGCATGTCCACCTGGCACGTACCAGTTATATACAGGCATGTCCAACTGGCATGTACCAGTGCTATTGCCTGTCTATATGATGACTATGTTGTACATGTGGCAATACAGCTATTGTCATGTACACAGTCAATGCACATCTCCCAACATACAACAGTACAGCCTGTGGGGGATGCACATATGCAGCCCTGCTGGGGGTTATACTCTCACCAACCCTGACTGCACCTGACAGTCATGTGGGGATGTGTAACATTCGCAACACACCCCACTCATCACATAGACCCACATGATCCCCACCACAGGCCACACATATGGAGATACCTTGTGCAGTACCCCTCCATACTCTGTGTAGGCACCAAGGGCAGTCCACATCACCAAACACAACCACACCATCTTATAGCCCACAGACACGTGCCCATCACATACAGCCAATAGGGTGTCATAACATACACAACACACCTGTCATAGGTGACTCTGTCAGCGGTCACACTGCTGTTCCACTCAGCAGGCTACACAGGGCGATAGTCACTTACATCCTGCTGTCGGGTAACTGGTTCTGCGACATAACGTATGCACCCATGCCACATCTCAGCAGGTATGATGTGACTGTCATTTTCCATGTTTATGTGACTGACGTTGTATCTCAGGGCACAGACTACGTGTGCAGGGACATGCAATAGCCCACCAGTCTTGTAGCCCTGATGGTGTGGTCCGAGCCCTGGGGAGCATTTTGCAGTCATCCGGACCTGTTACCACTGTACAAGTTGCCCATGCTTCTGCTGTCATTCCACAGGCATCTGGTATCTGTCCACTTTGACAGACCTGGTCAAACAACATGATGCTTTGGCACAGTTGACCTGCACCTGTCAGCCCTGGGAGTACAGATCACATGTTGGACTCTTGCTGCTTTTATACTGCCTGTCTTGCACAATGTCCAATAACAGTCACCACCAGAACGGGAACTGGCTAGCGAAACATGTGGTCCTGTAACACAATGCTTGACATCATCCTCTGTGATGCACGCAGGCAAGGCACACCTGATACTGCACCACTTCAATATCTCTGCCATGACTGGGACCTGCCTCTAGGCTCTGCAGAGCACACCTGCAATGACTGGTTATAGACAGACCGTACCTCTCAGACACATACCTGGACTGGCACACCCACCGCTGAGGTGTACCCATATTCCACTATGTTGTACACTTTTTGGTTACTTAGCACAATGCATCACAGGTGCTCCACGTGCAATTTACTGTGTCCGGAACTGCTATACACAGTGTTACAGGCTGCAGATTCAACATACCCCACGGTTAACAGACCTCATTTCATGGTGTACTGGACAGTTGGGCTCATACTGCTGCTACTGATGTGAGAGTGACAGTAACCCACACTTAACTGTGTTAGCCACACATGTACTGACACATTAGGCGTACGCTGTCTGTGAGTCATAACCTCCGCTCGGCTGGATCAACCCATACACACCACCTCCAGGACCAACAGTATCCTTAACATGGACACTACAAACATGTGACTGCTGTTCCACACCTGGGGTTATCCCCTCATTGGTGGTATCTGAACATATGCTACTCACCCTTGTTAGCCACATACCGGCACTACACACTTCACGGCATGCACAGTACAAGAGTACTACAACACCTACTACAGATGTCTTATGTCAGCGGTAGTTGACATCAAGACACACGTGCAGGTGGACAATGCACATACAAACACTGAGACATACCCCAGTGCACTTCATTAGCATGTACACGACAAAATGGATCATGCTATTCCACACAGAGCCATGATGGTACACAGCAGATAACAGACACCACTCTGGGGGTGCAGTTCCATGGACATACTTTACAACAAGTGGGGGCTGTTGCACAGTGGTGTACATTCCCATGGGTGGGGTAACTCACTGGTCAGCCTTGGTAGGGCCACGGGATCCCTCATCATATACTCCATAAGTAGCTGCATACACATTACTGTGACACATTCCGAGATGTACCACAAGGCATTATGGTGGTATGTCAGTAGTCATATGCAATACCCACATCTTCTCACACATACAACTGTCACTCTGCGACATGAAACAGAAACAGGTGATGTCGGCAACATGCTGTCTGATGGCTTCAATGCTAGCATTACACCTTCTCTCTCCCTACGGGGCCACAATCCTTGCAGGAACATTGCGGTGTCCCTGTGGTCCCACCTACACAGTACTGACCTGCACTCTATATGTCCTGGGACACTGGCCCCTTGTCACCCTACAACATCCCAGTCTGTGATGTCCACAAACCTCTGAACGACATGTCTCCCCACTGGGACACCATATTCAGTAATAGCCTTGTACCAGACATTGTGGCCCCTGACTGGCGCACAGCAACAGTTACACTCCACACAGGTGGTGCCACAATGCACGACTGGGACTATTGCCCTACACACCTGACTGGACTGTTCTGCATGGCTATAGGGCACATCATCATGGACATCATTTGCTGAGACTTTGTTGTGCTCCAGTCTTTTGATGCCAGACGGGTTGGTCTTGTTGGGGCCACAGCATGCCTCCTACACCTGGTGAACTCCTTTCATATAGTGACCAGAGTAGTTGATGATGACACGGGGGTCCACGCAACCTACATTGTCCTCTCGCTGGCTTTCAGCACCGTTCTCCATTCTGGTATTGACAACATACACATCCACCTGCACATCAAAACATATGTCTCAGGATGTTATGCAAAGTGGCTAATGAATGGGACACACACACTCTGAGGGTAGCATACCATATCACATACTGCATTTCAGTTACACTTGGCATACCACAGTCCTCAGTCATGGGGCCCTCATTTTCAGTACATGCTTCCCTGAGGTACTGCCTACCACAGAGGGACCTTCCCTGCCTAGCTTTATAGACCACTGCATACCAAGCGCTGTTGTTGGTCCACCAGCTGATACTGACCCCATCCATACGGGTGTCACTGTGACGGATACCTGATACAAACATCATGGCCTCAACCTGCATGACACTAGGTATGAACATCACCTTTGCAGTACACCATCCACCCACTAGGTGTTAGTCCCCTACATACATGTCGCATTGTACGTGTTCGTACTACACATGTATGTCGCACACACTCCTGTGACTACCACATTGCCACTGTGGCGTGGATATCCTTCTACATGTCCACACTTGTCTGTACTGGGTATGTAGCTGGTACATAGGCACTCATTGTACCTCTGAACACCAGACTTCTACACACATTCAAGGGTACAACACCCCGCTTAGGGTGTACCTTACACAACAGCTACAGCTTTACATAACAACATTAACACGACATGACGTTTATTGAGCTACGACAGTTAAAGTATGCGGCTGAAGTACAGACACCATGTCTGTACACATTTGTGGACTACATACTCAGGGGTGACCTCTGCTGCAAAGACAGAGCCCATGTCTGCAACTATGTTAATGGATATACTCTGCATACGCGACATAAACAATAGCCACTGTGAGCATCATGCTCATGGATATGTGCACACATGCATCAATGTGTGGGATGTGCTTGGGGGTTGCATTCCCAGACCGGACACTCATCATGCTTTGGAACAAGATTCCTATGTACATCACACAGGGACCCTCAGTAGCACTGTTCATGAGATACCTCACTTGGTGGATGGTGGACACATGTACACCAGGGATCACTGCAGTGGCTGTACTGTACAGAGATGCAGGTTACACATGGCTCTTCTCTTCACAGGACACTACCCTAGAGAGGTGCCACTGGTGTGAACACTGTAGTTGTTGTTACACATAGACTCGCCAGACTGCATGGTACCCCACTATGAACCTGTGAAGCTATTACATGTCCTTTGTGCATGGTTACTGGAGTAGCCCTTCCATTTAGATTAGTTGTCATGCTATTACAATGTCCCATGACTACAGGCCATATGTATCCTGTTATTGTACACGCCAATCATGTACTTGTTTGTCTGTCACATCTCTTCTGCTATTCTAGTATGGGAGAAATGTTTGCGTCCTTTGCAAATGAACAGAGTGGATTACATTATTTATTTCATCATAACTGTTTATAAATACATTAATTAACTACTACTCACATCACTATACAATACCTTTGGTATGCATAATATGCCTGTTCTCCTGTGTAGCATATCTGACATATCAACCTACTATACTATACATTACACATATTTTACATGGTATTCCATAATGCAAAACATACTTGCACAGCGGGACCGCCTTAGACATGTCATTGTCGTTATATGCCCATACACATGCGTACTGTTACTTTAAATCCACATATACTATCCCCTGCTATGGCACGTACTTGTTGGACATACCCTGCCACTGACTGCGGGTCATATGGCATTGTTCTGTTTAAAGCCCTCATGTTACATCCCTTGTGGTGTCTGTGCTGTTTACCTTGTGGCCCACTGCTGGACACACAACTTCTACAAGCGTTAGTATGATCAGCAAGACATCACTACATAAATACCATTTCCCACTTTATGCATTGCGGACACTTTTAATTACTGCAAACCAGGCTATACATGCACTGACATAAATTAATACAGAACATGCTATACATACAGTTACATACCGAGTGTTCTACATACCTTGATATCGTTCCGGTATTTCGTCTCTATCTCGCTCTTCTGTATCACTCTTTAAACTGTTTTATGGTATGAGCATACGGTTTACATATCTGGCAAGTTTTCCTTATATACGTCGATACCTGCAACATGTGGTTTACTGCCACCAATTGGTGTTCCTGTGTGACTAATTACGTGCAATTCAGCTGTGCAGCTACTCCATTCGCCAATTACACGGCAACAGTGGGGTATAATTGAATTCTCCATTTGGCGGTTGGCCATTTGCCCTACCTTCGGGGAGACGGCCTGTATTGTTTTTTGTTGTGTGCAATTGCAACTGCTATGTGTAGAGCCAAGTGTAGTTTGGAGTCATGTCCCCCGTGGATTGTGTGTGATGGCTTGAGTATGTGGTTCTACATGTGACTGTACCTGTCATCACACCCGTCTGATAACGGACTATTGCAAACAACACCTGTAACATCGCCGTTTGTTCCATTATACAACAGATACAATTTTGCATGGCGCCTTTAAATGTGTCTCTCACAAGGTATGTTAACGGTTCAGCAGATGTAATTGACTAACTGGATGTTTGTGCTGTAATTACGGTCTGTATTGCTATTGTTTCCAGTGTGGGGGATGTAGGCGGGTGTACTTAGCATATATGGTTTTGTGGGGCTTGCATTTCTATGTAGTCCATATATATGTGTGTGGGCTCCTTCCCTAATTAAAGAGCTATCACTTAGTAGACTTCTGTTACAGGATTTTACTTTGGGCCGTTGTTAATTGGTTTCTATATGGTATGCAGGTGAGGTTGATACTTCCATACCTCCGGATGTACGGCGATATGTGCAGGGATATTTCTAAATGACAGCTATCCCGTGTATGTCTGTCCCAGATATTTGCAGTCATTGCAGTGGTGTTGGTGTCTGACCCTCTGTGGCATGGCTTGCCGCCTTTTCATATGGCCATAGTTGGACACTTGCAGATCACACAGTGGTGTTTACAGGCTGACATATAGCCATGGTCAGTACACAGGATAGCACATACTTATATCCTCATTACATACCTATTGTTCTTGGACTTTGCCTACTTATCAGTTTGCATGTAACATTTCCATTTCTTACATACAGGCATGACTATTTCCTGCAACTATTGCATAATATTTGGGACATACTAATGTCCTAAACTCTCGGACAGTTGCCCTTTGTAATGTTTCATGTCAGGACACACCTGCCCAGGGATGGGCTGTCCCTCCCAATGTGGGACAGGTGTTTACTGCATGCCTACGGCTAGCTATACCCGCACCTACCGTAATCATCTACCTCTGAGTTGGCACCTACAGACACATGATGCGGACACACACAGACACACATTACAGTCACACGGAAACACACATGGCACCCTCAACACACACATACACAGGCTACATCACTCACAAACACAATTGTACACGGTACCTACATGGACCGCACCGCTGGCAGCGGTGACTAAATGTCCTTACTATTGTCATATAGCTCGCAGTTCTACTGTTCCAGTACTGTGTTCTTTCTGTCTTTCAGCCTTCTGGTTACGTGTTTCGGTGTGTGACACGTTGCATAGTTGGCGGTATCCTATTTATTCGTACCTCCAAGGTGTTTTGAATGTCGTTGACCTATCTATATATTTGCAGATGTCAGTGACACCTTATATATCAACATATATCACACTATCGCCCTTTCTATCTGTATTATATATGTGTAGATATATATATATATATATATATATATATATATATATATATATATATATATATATATATCTATACATATCTCTGACAGGGGTGGTGACAGGCACGCTACACCTTTCATTGTGTGTTTGTTGGTGTTTCCTGGACTGTGTTTCCTGGACTCCGCACGTTTGTGTCTGTACCTGTCACATTACACACCTGCCATAGGTTAGGATTACCACCCGTCCCACTTTGCGAGGGACAGTCCCTCTTTGTGCAGTTGTGTCCTGCAAAATATTTGTGAACATGGCAAATGTCCTGCGACTTTGGGATGAACATATTCCCTATAGTTTATGTAATAGTTGCATACAACACTTATTCTGTATCTGAACCACCTACATGTTACAGGACACGGAACACGTACCTACGACCATTACTAGAATAAGCTTTTATCTATGCAAAACACTGACGTTCTGGTTTTCATACTGGCTGGGTGTATGTGTCAGCCTGCAGACATCTGGCGTATGTCCCACATTGGTCATTTGAAATGTGGCAACTCTACCATACATACATCTTGGCTAGCAATAGTGTTGGGTGTTTGTATACATGATTGCCTGTTCAACTCCTGGCAGTGGTCGCTTTACCCTTTAGAGCAGGCGCTATTTGTTCAGAGGTGACTAATGCTGGTTTCACCTGTTCTATACATCATTGACCGTAATCTGCACAGTGGTCGATGAAGCTTAGCCCTGTTTCGCGCATATCCGTATAGTCGTATTTAAACATCGCTTACCAGCAGTGGGCAACACATATTCCCACTAACGTGTGCTACACATATTCTGATGACCTGCATCAGGAATGCATTACCCATGCCGTCGGGATTACGTTACATCCCTTGCAGGATGTGGGACCAGGAACATGCACGAAGGTCACTGCATATACCACTTGGACATCTGGGGGTTGTACACATATTATGTCATTTTGTATGTGGAGTACACTACAGCAGTTACTCCACACTGCACTCACATGGATAACTCCATTAGTTTACATATTGATGAGTCCAGTTAATGGTATGTCCATGTGATGTTTACTGGATGTACTCCGACATTGGGTATGTATATCACAATGAGCTGCACCCGCTAATGTGCTACATCTTCATACGACCATGGGTGCAGCATGCTGGGGTGACGAATACCTGTCATGGGTACATCCCCTGCCTTGACACAACATCCATGATTACATTATGTGGAGCCCCTCATTAACGCAGCGGGGAATCCGTGCTGAGTGTATGAAGGACAGTGCTTACACACATGTGGTCCCGTGATTGCCTCTGCTCCAGTAAGCGACAGTTGCTTACTCAATGTTGTGGTGACGGGAGACACTGTTTGCCCTGTTTGGTGTTGTGCCTTTGACAATCGGGCGTGTACCTACCGATGTACCTGAGAACCTATGCACACAGCACTGACAGATGCTGATAGGCGCATGTACTGCAGGTGTTGACATTCCGTGTTCCAATGGCTGTTGCATGTACAATGTTTGAGGGCTGTGTATGTAGGATTCCACAGTGGGCCACCTATACATCACAATATACAGGTGGTCTTGTTTGTGTGCCATCCATTTTACTGTTTGTGCAGGTGGAGAGGGGTGTCAGTCCGTGGGGGCCTACACTGTCAGGGTATGTGCTATACATTCCCCCTTTGCCAAGGCATAGGCATATTGAGCACACCTCCGTCTGCCTACTGGGGCTGGCACAGTGTGTCCGTGGTCTGGATCCCTTTGTGCCTGTGCTGGCCTTAGCAATTGCGGTGGGCTGTGAGGCCCACCCCATTTTAACCATGCTGCAGCTGTTTCCGCAGGATCATATTATGTAGCATGGCATATACTATGAAGATGTGGGCACACATGCCTGGAGAGTACTGCAAGGCTCCTCCAGATGTGTCCAAGCACCGGAACCGTGATTTCAGCATCCCGAACACACGTTCTATGATGATTCTGGTTTGTGCGTGTGCCTCATTATGACGTTCTTGCACTGGTGTGTGTGCATTTCTGATAGGGGTCATCATCCATGGCTCCAGTGCATAGCCAGCATCCCCCACAAGGTGGCCTTGTGGGATGTCCCCCCCCCTGACAAATACCTGATACAGCTGTGAGGCATGCCAGATATGGGAGTCATGGTAGCTTCTAGGGCTGCCAGCACACACATCCATGATAATGCCCTGGGCATTGCACACTGGCAGTTGATGGAGTGGAATCCCTTATGGTTTATGTAGCACCTACCATACTCACCGGGTGGTGACTTGATATGTATGTGCGTGCAGTCTATTGCACCCAGTACCTCCGGGTAGTTTGCCACATGGTGGAAGTGACGCATATTGCTGGCCAACTCCTCCTGAGTTCGGGGGAAGTATATCTGCTCATTGGCATGTGGTAACATGGCATCCAGGAACTGGTGTAGTACCCTGGATGCCGATGCCTGTGAGATCCCCATTATATCTCCAGCTGGCCTTTGAAAGGTACCTGTGGCTAGTATTCGCAAGCTTACACATACCTTCGTGTCCACTGGGATGGGTTCCCCCCTGTTGGTTCTGGTTCTCAGGTGTGGCCGGCACAGCTCTACTATTTGCTGTAAGATGTCCCTATCCACCCTGTAATGCTCTACTATCTCCAGATCATGTAGCCCTTGGTATGTTACCCTTGGTCTGAACACTCTTCTCCTCCTCCGAGGCCTACGGTGATTGTCGGCATCATCCTCCACAACACCGTCGGTCTGTAACACATGCTGATGTATCACAGCTATGGCAGCTCCCAACATGTACATTTTAAAAGTTCCCCGTCTGTTTACACCTATGGTGCAGTGTTTGGGAATACACAGGTGTGTGTTGGGTGTTTTCACACTTTATACTATTTTGCTGTGAACACTGATGATATCATAGGGTGTGTATGTACGATTGTGGCTACAGGGTATCTTCTGTGTTTTATTACTGGAACCACTATTGTGCTGCCTTTGGTGTTGCATTACATTTGGCTGCCGTAAATTACCTCCTGCCATTCACTTTATATTTGTGCACGTTACACCTACCATTTGCTGGCATGCATCCAGCAGCCTGCTTTCATTTCTACTTCCCTAGACCTGGCTTATCTTGCATAATGTGTTCTATTGCTGGTCTACTGTGGGTTTGCTTTGCTCTGCTATGACAGTTCTCCTATCTTTGCATTCCAATTCCTCCCTTCCTTTCTTTGCAATCCTATGCCTCCCCTATCCTGTTTTGCAGGTTTCTGCATGCAGGCTTGTCTACTGCCATCGATTGGCCGCCGTGAGTTGATTGGTGTTAATTGCTCAGTAGTACACCAATTACCCTAATTCAGCATTTCCTTCTTTTCTTCCCCTGACCTTCCTGTTTCTGCTATTGTTTGCGGCACGTGCATCCACTTACTGGGTTTCGGGCACGTTTTTATCCCCGTACACATGCACTTTCTGGCACGATGTGTGCTCTCAGCTAAACAATTCTATACCTTCCTCCCCACCCCTATCCTGCAGCTTTGCTTAGCAATGGCCAGGCCAGATTTGCATTGCTCCAATGTGCTTACTGATACGGTGGCACACCCCTCTGCTGATGTCATGTATCACCTCTGAGACACTCCTCGGTGTTATAGCGCTGCACCGTCTGGTACATCCTTCATCCGGCAGGATGTTTGCGATTCAGTATTACCTGCCTTATTTGCATGGCTTTGACTACTAATTCATAGTTACAGCACCGAACACTGTTGCGGGCCCTTGGTAACCCTTGTGCCTTGCTTGTGGTGTACCATGCCTACCATTGCGTATTATGGTGAAATCCTGATTTGTCTTACATTGCGATTTTATGACATTTGTATATATTTTCTTTGTATTCCTGTTTGTGCACACATGCCCTGCAGTTGTACTGTGCGTTACTGTGGACATGACATTAAATGTTGTTTTTTTTTGTGTTGTGCATCTTTTCTTGTGCCATTGGCTGTGTATTTAGCCATTGGCATATGTTAACTTTGTAATACATGAGTCTGGTCCGCTTCCATAGCTCCGATGTTCTATTTGGGAAAATGTAAACAGGGTTTTTTGGTTTACATTTCCATGGGCTTACGCTACGCCTACACCACTTCGTGAATCGCTGTATGCCTTCATTAGCATGGTGTGACACTGCACATGGGGTGATTTGCATACCTATGCCAAGGGCTGCGCAGATCTGGCATATGACGGTAGTGCACGTGGAATTGGTTCGTACCTGAATCGTTTGGCGGACATATTTGGCATTATCCCTCATACGCTACGCCTGCGCCTGGCGCAAGCTTCATGAATCCGGGGGAGGGTCTATATTAGAAGAGCGAACTCTTTCGTCGACACGTAAAACCTGAAGTCTGAAAAGAGCGCAGTTACGGAACAGCGATTTTTTTTTCCCAAGGAAAAAAATCGCTGCTCCAAAAAAAAAATTATAAAGACAAAGTAAAGTGGAGGGCTTCACTCCCCCCCCCCCCACAACCCCCTACTTAAATATACCAACTCCGAGATCGCACCACAGTGGAGAAAACAACAAAGTCCAGAGAACGGCCTAGCTGTTCTGTAACTTCGCTGTTTTTAGACTTCGGGCTTTACGTGTCGACGAAAGAGCATTCCCTCTTAAGTCACTTCACTCTTCTAATATAGACTCATTAAACATTGAAATGTGCACTTCATGCCTTCTGCCTTCATTTCCAGATTATTTTCATTTATTGTAAGCATTACCATTAATCAAATAAAATACATACACATGGAAAGCCTCTTATTACTGGGTTACATTGTAGACATCATAACCATTCACTTCCCATATTCTGCAGTGATATATATATATATATATATATAGATATATATATATATATATACACACACACACACACACACACACACACACACACACACACACACATATATATATATATATATATATATAGATAGATATATATACACACACACATACATATACACATATACGCACACACACACACACACACACACACACACACACACACACACACACACACACATATATATATATATATATATATATATATATATATATACACACACATATAATATATATATATATATATAGACACATATAATAAATATATATATATATATATATATATATATATATATATATGTTTGTGTATTTAGAATACTGTGCCTTTAAAGTTAAATGCTGACATCATTGTACTGAAAGGGGTAGTACTGAAATTAAATATTTAATATTTCAAGTATCTGAAATGTCTAGCCAGAGTCAGAGTAGGTCAAGCTCAATTATACTATGCATAATGTCTGTTAAAGATAGGGCACGTGATCATGAGGAGAGGCTGTCATGTAAGCTAAATGCTGACTTCCCGTGATGATATGGTACACTAGATGCAGGTCATCCTACAGACACTGATCTCACAGTTCTGCAGGACTGGGACCTCAAATGGGAGGTTCTGCTATGTATAAATAAATGCTGATGTGGCCTGTTTGAATTCTGTTGTGTTTGATTTCCCACTATTCACACTACTTTCTTGTGAAGGACTAGCAGTGTGACATGTTATACTCCCATGTGTCTAGACAGTACCCTTTTTTCCCTTCCAACAATGACTACTGTTTGAGTCTGGCAGGTCCTCACTAGTGTACACATGGAGCTGGAGATGCCTACTGTGTGTGCCACCATACTACAAACCATCATGATCATGGATTATCCTTACTCTCAACCATCTCCATAAAGTGCGGGAAATCCTTGTGTGCACCCTGCAGTACTCTGACCATTTCTCACTGACTCTCTGTGGCAGTGCATTGCACCTTAACTATACTGCAGCACATTGGCTGCTGGGCAGCCAATGCTTTACATGTTTTCTGAAGTAGCTGTGACATTTGATGACATCTGGCTCCCCTTTGTAAAGGTGTCACAGTGGGCACTGTTACCTCTGAGTCATCCAGAAGGTGTTTCTGTGGTTCTGGAGATACTGGTCTTGAGGTGCATGGATCATCCCTCTATACAATATATTGTGTAATGTCTTCATGTACTTGACTTTGTGATTCAGTGTTACTTCCAGCAAAGTTATTTACATGTTGCAGGGTGTGTGATCCTGCCAATATCATCAGCCATTCTGCTGCTGTTATCTTTTAAATTTACTGCTCATTTCTGATGCTGACCCTGTAAGGAATTAACTGATTATACAACTACTCAGATACTGGAGTATACTACTATATTCTATGTAATAAAGTGTGGAGAATGCTTTCCTTGCACAGTCTGTTCAATGTCATTATGTGCAGAAGTGTAGACTTCACATTATAATTGTAAATGTCATGTGTTACATTTAATCATTTAACCTGAGCAGTCATTTCTTTATGTAAATATGTTACTGAGGTCAAACTAACCTTTCTGAGCATGTCTGTTGATGCTGCAGACGTCAGAAATAGCCAGCATCCACACAACCTCCAAGTACTGCCATGCCATCCTCATTTGTTTCATAAACATACCTCCTAAATGGAGATTAGGTGCTCCTGATCAGGTGTTAAAGGAATAAGTATTTGAGATACCCCATGTAGTGATATGGGTAATTGTATTCTGCCTTGCCTTTGCTCTGGCACATCCTGCCACATCATTGGCTCTCTTCTTGCACAGTGTCAGTCTGTGTTTCCTTCCACCAACAGCATTTATATCAATAATCACTCAGTTCCAGACCTTTGCCCTCTCAGCTTGTTTGGGTTCCCCTTTTCTAAAAAGGCATTTGCCATATGTCCTAAGGGCTGCTATGAGGGACAAGTTCTACTCATGGCTAAAATGATCTTTTCTCAGCCTGGATCCCTGCTGATGTATTATGCATTACACATAAAATGACATACAAAAGTAACATTCTGAAGCATGATCCACTAGTCAAGCAAGCAACACAGCGATAAAGGCATGCCTGCTTTCATCACAAATAAATCAAAGATCTCAGTACATTTATCCTGACACAGCACCCATATTCATATACATTCTACAAATCAAAGTTCATCCAGTTAAAATTGTGTAGTACTAGCCTGTTTAGCATCATCCACAATGCAGAATAGTATTGCAAACAGTTATCATTACACTGCTTTCATATGCTAATGGTAACAGACGTGAAATCCTTCCTCAATTACTTTCCTGTATTTATATTGCTATGATTTTTCACTTATAAGTGACAGTCTCAAATCTTGTCCCACAGTACAGCAACATTTATTCTGACACCACAATACACTGATATAAACGCAAAAAATCTGATCTCACTCCCTTAAAATTCTGTACTAATATCCTGTATAATCTAATCTAAATAAAAAAATCTGCAAACAGTTATCATTCACATTGCCATCAGTGTTTCTACAAACATATCTAGTACTACTGTCATGAATTACCATTAATGAATGACACTTCTTTCACTAACATTAACATGAATCAACTGTATTTGACAGTCACATCAATGAGATATACATTTATTCTGGTATTAAAATGACTCCAAATTGAATATGCACTGTTTGTCAATAATTTATAACTATAATGATACTTTTATCTTATTTGAAAATATTTGCACTTTCTCAAAACACTTGCTGTTTAATTCCTCTGATCACATCTAAATATGACAGTATTAGACATACATGTAAAATCAGGCTTACTTATACATTTTGTATGTAAATTAGGCTGACTTACACTTATCTGTATGAATTGCAGTAATATACAAGTGTGTATGTCAATAGATTCACATAAATAGACCTCAGGTAGCTGTGGACAAGCTCCACTGAGAAGTGCTGAGCCAAAAAGCACATGAAAAAGTGCCTAATATATTACGTTTTCCAAAACAATAAAAGGAAAAATGGAGTCAACAACCTTTTGCAGAATCCTGAAACCTAATCCATGCCCATTATGTGTACTCTGACACATCTAATCATCTCATACCACACAGCTGTTTTGATTAAAGCAAAGTGATACCAACTATGTTATTTATAAACCAAAGTTAAAAAATAATACAAGTATTATTATCACACTACTTTACAAGGCATGCTTTCATTAGTGAGTAATGCGTGACCTTATTATCAATTGTGCAAATAAAGGTTAGAGCATTACTGTGCAAAAGCAATTAAACATATAAACAAGTGACAAAATAATGATTTCATCACTAACTTTCATTTGTCATAATACAAAAATGTATAAATATTCCTTTAAAAAATAATCTCTATATCTACATGACAATGCAGTTTAGTAAACCAGACTTGCCAATAATAGCAATTCAATGCCTAATGGCCTTGTGTGGTAGTTGGATTTGGTTATTGTGATGCCACACCGCAGAGGGCATGGTTCTCACCCTATGAACCACAGCCCTGCAGTTAAATTCCTCACTTTGGTACTGGCCCTTTAAAAGATGAAAGCAACTGTAAAGGCATGAGGTTGAGCTTCATACTGGTCTAATAAGGAGACAAAGATCCTGGTCTGCCTCTTGCAGGACCTGGAGAAAGCAGAGCACTATCCAGCACTGAGTGGAAAAAGGCTGAAAAAAAGCTGGGTGAGCACCTGTCATCCTTGACAGGGATCACCCACTCTGAGTCCCAGTGTCAGCAAAGGTATGATGACTTGCAAAGGCACAAGGCCTGACCAGCTGGCTGAGTGGATAGACCAGGTTAGGGTGAGGAGGCCAGAGTTTTACAGTAAGTATTTTAAGATTTTAGTTTTGCATATTAACTCAAATAGGTTGTAAAAACTGCTAGGTAAATATTGCATGAATGCAGTTAATGCAATAAGAAGAAATAATGCATGTGTAAATGCAAATGTGTATGTATCCAGAACTTATCTAAACAATCCTGTCTTGGCTTGTGTTTTATTGATTTTTACTGTTACAAAGAGGTGGGATTCTAAGCGATAGTGATGTAAATACATTCCAGCTTTTGTATGACTTTCAGAACTTATACAGGCAGAACAACGACTTTACTGTACTTACTTTAGTATTTAGCTGTATACTGTTTGTGTGATTTTTCTCATAGAAGTTGATTTAAGTTCTCTTTGAATTCTGTGCTAACTGATTTTGATTATTAGTTTCTTTAATTTTTTTTTTTTATTAATTTGAAGCTGAATATGGATTCCTTAAATCAGTATGCCATTAATGAATTGCTAAAGCACAACTATCTTGTACAGTCTAATAAATGCTATGTATATTTAAAGGTAACACCTGATAACTTGTGATCTGTGTTCCTCGTGTCAAAGGTCGGATGATTTGCTTACCATTATTAGCATTAAATCTAGACTTAGTGATCATGATTGCACTTGTGCAATTGGCATGGCTTGGAGAACATTTGTTGCTTATATTAATGATTAGACTGTTGAGATAAATGATGTTAGACAAAGCAAATAGAACACATTTAGGAAAGGATGTTTCTATTGCCTGTAAAGATCACTCAACCCGTATGAAAGAAGATGATGCCCCTGACAACTTTGGAATTCTGGATACAAGTATTCAGCAGTCTGAGGATTCAGAGTGTTTAGAAGTAAATAAAAAAGAAAGAAAGGAAGAAGTTCACAACAAATAACAAGGAAGAAAAAGAAGCTGATAGATGCCTGTAAAATAAAGAGAATACATGTGAAAAAGGACACTGCTTTGTTATGTAACACACAGATTACAGGGAATGATAACATTTTTCTATCAGAAAACCTTCAGTTTACAGAATAAGGCAGCATTTTTCCAAAATAAAAGGTAGAAAAAAGTGGCAAGTTGCAGGTGAAAAGGAAGAAATCTAAATTGAACATGGAAGCATTGAAGAGCATTACTGTAAGAAAAAAGAAGAGAAAGACAGACGTTGACAACATGGCTCAAGCTGTGGATGTACAAAGCCAGCTGAATAGGAATTGTATACTTGCAAATGTAATACGCAATGAAAATGGTGGGATTAATAAAACTAGTGGTGATGAAGATCATTACTTTGTAACAATTCATAGAGCAAATATTACTGAATTAGAAGATGAAGGTTCTTCAGATTTGGTCAGAAGATATAATCTTATAATTGGAGATTCAGTTATTAGAGGAACTGATAATTACAGATGCAGACAAGATAATGAACATTGAATATTGTTATGCTTGCATGGAACTAAAATACAAGATGTGAGACAAGGCTTGGAATCCCTTAATGTAAGGAAGTATGGATCTGTTTTTATTCATATCGGTACAAATGATCTCATCTGCAAAGACTTCCCTGACTGTTAGCAGGGAACTTACAGCCCTCTTAGATAGTATAGCTTGTACTGTTATTAGGATGTATTTTTCACAAACCACATATAAAAAGGAGAGTCAGTTCACCAAGAATGAAGACATTTTTTGGTAAATACCTACATGAAAAAAATGTCTCCGTTTAAAAAAATGGAAATGTCTAGAGCATCCAAATCTAATTTTGGACCCACTTGTTCAGGCAGGATGGTGTTCGGTTGTTAAGATCAGAGTAGAGAATTTTTGTAGCAGATATTTTTCAATATTTGACAAACACATGGCAGGATTTTAGGTCGATAATTTAACAGTTCACAGATAGCAACATTTGATGCATCTCTGATGGCTGTTAATGCTAGGAGCATTAGTAATAAAGTTTTTTATTGTACAATTTGCTATGTTCCAACAAGATTGATGTTATTGTTTTGAGACATGGTTAAAGAACAATGACCGGAATACAGTTCTTTCAGTGTATAAATGTTTGTAATGTAACAGATATTCTAACAAAAAAATCAGATGGCGGTATTATAACAGGGATTAAAGATAGTTATAAGACCTGTGATTATTACATGTGCAGAAGGAATGTGGAAAGTTTTGAAAGAGAAATTGTGTACAAAAAATCAAAAACGTTTAATATCAGGATCTAGGCAGACAATTGTCATGGAATATACAGTATTTCCATAAGAACAAGATACCTGATTAAGGTGAGAGACAAAAAATATAAGAAATGGGAAAGACATCAAACTACAACTTTGAAAACTGAAATAAACAAGCTGGATGAACAAATTAAGCATTAGTGTCAGACAAGATAAAGACAAATTTTAAGAAAATTTTGGATATTAAGCTTAAAAGGAAATCATTTTATAGATACATAAGATGTGAAAGGAGTAAAGACAAATTGATAACCTGTGTGTAGATTCTAAAATTTATTCTCAGGCATGACAGATTATAGATATATTTACAAAATCTTATGGAAAACAGTTTGGCTCTACAAAGAGGGCGATAAGTTGTTCTTGTGACATCCAGGTAACATTGGATAATGGAATTGAATTAGATTACATTGAAAAAGAACTAAGCAAACTGGATTCAAACAAAGCACAAGGAGGAGACGGAATTAGTAATAATGAGCTGAGAACACTTTGGCACGACCCGACAGTACCATTATAGCTATTATTTACTAGGTCTTATAAATATTGGGAGATTTCTTTAAGACTGGAGACATGCAAAAGGAGCAGGACAAACCCAGAGCCATACAGACCCTTAAGTTTACTTTCATGTTGTGGAAAATTCATGGAGAAGGGAATATTGGATAAGTTATTGTCAAAATTGTATCGTTGAGACTTAAAACCATATATCAGCATGCATATGTTGAAAGTAGATCTATTAGCACCTGTAACATGATGTTCTATGACAATATAATAACATCTATGAATGACAAATTGTCCTGTGATGTAATTTATATAGATTTAACTTCAGTATTTGACAGGGTTATACACAAAACACTGATCAATAAATTAGAACAACTAGGTATTGATTTACTCTTGATAAGATGGATAGCTGCATGGCTTATAAACAAGATATGGCAAGTATCTTACAGCAACTGGACTGGTAAAATTCTTGGTTATAGTCAGGGTGTCTCACTGGACTCTATCCTATGGCCTTACTTGTTTAGATTATATCTTTCAGACCTATCTTTTTTCATCTGAGGTCTTCTGCAGTCTGTATGTAGATGACTTGAAACTGGGTAACCTGATTACATGTGCTACAAATAGGGCATGTCTGCAAAATAACTTGACTAAATGAACCAGTTTGGGCACATGAGAATAATATGCTGATAAATACATCAAAAACTAAGCATATGAGATTTGGGAGACACAAACTAAAAGCTGAATATTTAATACAGCACACTGTGATTTAAACCATAGATTCATTTAAGGACCTGGCCACAACAGCACATTCTTGAAGGTGCCCCATTAAAGTCTATGGATGCAACACATATTATCCAATGTTATGGCACTGTAGTAAATACTAAATTTATTTGGGACATGGTTTATTAAAAAGTTTACAAGGCTTTTTATTAAAAATGGCCCAGATACTTAACTATAGGCAAGAGAGAAAATACATTGTGGCACTTGACTCATCAAATACCATGATACATGTTGTAACATCAGCACATCACTTTAAAAATGCAAGTAAGGTACTCAATGGTGCAAAGCAGAAACATCAATGTAAATATATGCAAAGCTTGAAGAAAGTACCTATCCTGCAAAGAGGCAAGCTACAGAAAGACCGAAAGTGTAACAATTTGAAGAAAGTCATGGTATCCTTCTATCTGAGGTAAAAAAGAAATATTTCCTAATACAGATGGATTTATTACACTTACATAAAGAAATTCTGAGCTTTGCTGGTTACTAAATGTAAGCATACAAGGGTGATATGAATAGATTTGGTACACATGCTTAAAAATTCTGTGCTATGCTGATTAATATATGTAAATATGTAAGACAGATATGAACATACATATAATAGGTAAGCAATCATATCCCTTTTATGTTTTCTTTATGCGACTAAAGAGGAGATTGAATATAATTCCTCCAAGCAACAAAGACACTTGTCCAGACTGACTGAAGCTGCTCGTGAGTATGCAAACATGATTATGAAATAAAAAAAATGTCATTTATCAAAGCTATCTGGTGAACAAGCACTGATTTTTTTTTTCAGTTTATTTTGTAAGTACAAATAATAAAATCATTCTTACACAGATAAAATAGAGGTAATGTGCTTCCAGTACACAACTGCAGCACAATCCATTTCAGTGAGATATTTCAGAATAAGTGATCCTTGTAAAATGTGTTAGCATTTCATATGCTATGCCAGCTTATTTCCTTATTATCAGTAAACTGCAAATGTAAAATTCATCACCATTTCATATCCTTCATCTGATTGCTAATAGCTTTCCAGTACCATTTCCCAGAATATTTTTATTAGTAAATATTTAATAAAAATAAGTAAGCACTATTAATAAATTATGTACTGAAGTATTAACAAATTATGAGTCAATTTATTTTCTCCATTTCTTGTTCTTCTCTCTATCTTACTTCTCAGTTTTTCTTTTTTTAAATCATGCATTACCTTCCATTTCCTTGTTCCCTTTCTCTGCAATTTATGTTCCTTTTTGCAGAAGTCCAGAAGTCCCAGAAGCAGCCCAACCCAACCACGTTCCTCCCAGGTCTGGGCACATTCACCATCTGCCTGTCCAGGTCTATGTCTATCCATTGAAAACCAAAGCATCGAATGGCGTATATCGTCAAACATACCGTCCATCGAGCCATTCTGACTAAGATTGCATTATGGTAGGGATAAGGAAATTTGCCCTTTACCCACTATAGTGCGATCTCGGAGTTGGTATATATAATTAGTGGGGGATGAGGGGCACAGCCACCCACATGAGGTGGTTTTGATGAATGACATTTACAATGAAATGCTTTTACCATTCAACAAATAAACATAGATCCGCCTCTTCAGAGATGTTCTCACAGGGTTGGGGCAGTGGCACAAGTCCTGCAGGCTCTCTGGCATGACACAGCCTGGCAAGCCTGGCAAGTCTCACTGACCATGAGCCTTGGAATTTGGTTGAGGATGTGATGGGGTGATGGAGCAGGTAGTGGAGATACAGTTTTGTCCAGTCTAGGATATTCTTCAGTGGGTGACAGACTCACTGTCCTGGTTACCTCCAATAAACAAGCCACCATAGGCCTCTACCCTCTCAACATCAGGGTTTGCCACTGCACCACCATCAGGCAGTGACACTTTTTAAGGTCCTGTGGACTAGAGTGTTCCTGGGAAGAACTCCTCTTCACCTCCTTCCTTCCCTAATCCTCTGCTCTATGCCCTATAACCTACTTCCTAATTAAACTACCGTCTTGTATATAAAAAAAAAATGAGAGGGGTTAACTCTCACCAAAAATTTAGAACTCCTCTTTCACATCCTCAAGCACAGCCCTCTTGATATTTTCATTACGTGTCCTTCTTTGTTATGTTTCCAATTTTTCCATATTTCCTCTATTCTCCTTTCTCACCTTTCAATGCAACCAACAGGGTGTCTGCAGAAGGGCACCCCTATAGAAAATTCATACAGCCTCTTCATGTTTTTTAAAACTCAATATAAATAGCTGTGCTGCATGGTGCTCAACTCAAATATCTTTCAATACTCTTAATAAGTTTGGTCATAGCTGCTGTTGAACATAATATCTGAATGATCCAAATTCATCCGAGTATTATTGTTTCCATGAAGTACTTTGCAAATACTTCAAAACATTACAAAATCAACTTTAAGCATTTTACATACGTGGAAATCTCTTTCCAACAGCTCTTGCTTGCTATTCAGTGCAAATGACTTGTGCTTGATAAAGTTGTAAATAGTAGTAGTCATGCTATTCTCAAATAACCACTACAAACTTGCAAATCATGAAACTATGAATTCTACCCATGCCTCTTATCTATGACGGTATAGTAATAACTCAAACAATAAAATGACTTAAATGTCAAAAACAAAAACTAGAAAAAAAACAATTTCACAGAAAATGAAAAAACAACAAGGCTCTTATCAAGAAATGTAATAAATAAAATGGAGAGCACAACGTTTGCTCATATAATTATAACAGGGAAAACAAGAATGTTACATATGAAATTGGAAAGGTTGTGGAGGAAGGAATTGATTAAAAAAAGAAAGGTATTAAAATGATAAAAGGTATAGTAGGTAAGAAACAAAAAATAATGGTAGTTACAAAAAATGTAGAAACCTAAGTTGAAAAAGGAATCCCTTTTGGACAAAAAGAGGTGGAGAGATAAACACACATTGGTATGCATCACAGGAAAAGTAATAACAAGCTAATAAGGGGGGAAACAAAACAAAAGACTTAAGGTGAAAGAGGAACATACAAGATTATCCAAATTATGCACAATGATGCAATTGTACTAGAAAAGAAGAGACAACCATTACCAGCTAAAGGAATTAATTGTAAGAGAGACAAAAGTATTCTTCAGCATATGAGTTCCGATTAGCTGTTTAAAGAAAAGGCCCAAGTGGGTCATTTCTGTCAGAAAAGAATAAGGCTGCTAGACAAAATTAATTATGTGCTGAACAGGAAGTTAGTAGTAATACGATTATGAACAAGCTCACAGTCAAAAGCTTCTACAAAATTATAGCACTGTATCAAGACTTTTATTTGCAAATATGATGCCTATACACAGAGATGCATGGAATATTATCAAAAACTCATTATAGACAATCTGATCGATCTGGTATTGGAAACTATAATAAACCTTTTAGATACTGACATGATTACAGATGTACCTATAACATATCAGTAGGAAATAATCTTAGAATCTTGTTGTGTGTGTGTGTGTGTGTGTGTGTGTGTGTGTGTGTGTGTGTGTGTGTGTGTGTGTGTGTGTATATACACCATGCTACTACTGAATTAATCATAAGAATCTGATTGTAAATGCATTTTGTTGGCTGCTCACCATTAAGAAAATCAGGTTGTACATGAAGTTACTTTCATGTGAATTGACATTAAACACTGAAATAATGTAGTGTCATAGACAAAAAAGGTGCTCATAAATGTGTAGCAGGAGTTGTGAAGATAAGCATTAGCTATGTACAGTAAATTTAATTTATTATGTAGTTCTTTGAAAAAAATCAGTGTTTTATGAAATCTAAGTTATTGTATAGATCTTAAAAAAAATCAATGTTGTATACATTACAGACCATAATCTTTATTTATATTCGGTTATTAAAAAAGTAGCTTAACACCTTATCATGAATTTAAAAGAAACCTTCTTACTTGTGATAGGAAGTAATAGACACACTGTAGTTGCTGTCCTGATAAAAAAAACATTCTTACAGTACAAATGTGGAATTGCATCAAATAGGTAAACTGGATGTGTACATTGCTGTCACAGTACCAGAATATGTGCAATTAAAGGGGAACATTACGAGGAAGTAATCAGTGCTAAGTGACATTGATGACATACTGTCACTAAATAGAATATGTCCTGATTGTTATATAAGAACAGCTTAAATAGTCTATACATACTGATATAACTGGGTCTATGTTAATTAATCAAACGCTTAAAATGTCGAACGTTATATGGTCGAGACCATATGTTCGATATTTCAAGTGTTTGAAGGTTGACTTTTAATGGTGCCGTACGGTACAGAATGGGAGAATTTCCCTTTTCTGCACTGAAATGCGGTCTCAGAGTTGGTATATTTAAGTAGGGGGGGTGGGGGGCACAGCTCCCCATGTGGGGGGTGCAGGGGGGCTTGCCCCCCTTCTCGCACTGTTAGTGTATGTTTTTCTTTCTTTTTTTTTTTATTAGATATTCGAACTTCCAAATATCGACCATATGGTCTCGACCATAGGTATTCAACATTTTGGAAGTTCGAATATTTGACATAGCCCTGACATAACTATATGGAGTGTAATGCTGCCTCTTAGCATGCTGGTGTACTACAGATGCCACGATATATTTCTACTTGTTTACTCATAAGAAGGCTGTGTTGAGGTCAGAAGGACAAAAAGGCATTTAGTGGTAGCATTGCCATAAAAGTTGTTATTGTGACACTTGATTAACTGATGTGTACCACACAGATGTGTGTAAGCATTCAAGCCATTTAGTCCACCTTTTATGCTACACTTCTGCAGTACTTCAGAAATTCAACAATAGCAAATAAAAATAACGTAGTGGTATCCCTTACACTGATATACATGCTATTATTACCAAGTATAACAGTGCAGATAGGTAACAGAGAGTAGATTTTCATGTATTACAGACAGGTATGTTGCCAACATCCACATGCACACAGGCTGCACATAATATGTTGAGATGAATGCACACAGGCTGCACATAATATGTTGAGATGAATGCAAGTAACGACAAACATTTTTTTTAAACATTATATAGTTTCTCTGTATATTGGTTATCATTTATATGAGTAATCACTTATCTGTATAGGCTAAAAGCAATCTACTAGTATGTATGTATATATATATATATATATATATATATATATATATATATATATTGTTAGAGAACATGGATGAACTTTTCTCTAACATTCCCCCTGCCTGCTCACTATTAGAACCTCTGTCAGTCAAGCAATTCAATCACTCCTTACTGGGTGAGAGCTGACTGAAAGGGGTCATCATACTGGCCATCTTTGGGATGGCTTGTGGTTTTACTTTTTCCCTTGTCCCTGAGTGCATTCTCAATGAGATGCTGGGGAGGGAATATGTAATGGAATATCTGCAGAGGATGTCCCCTCAGTTCTGCAGGGGGGAATGGCCTCCAATTTGTCCTGGTCTTCCCCTGCAGCAAAAGTGCTAGTTTCTCTAGCCTTTAATAGAGAGACTGCACCCCCGTGTAATTCTGATAGCACTCAGCCCCACCCATCCCCCTCACAGGAGAGGCAAGTGGGCCACATCCCTTCATTCTTCCGTCTCCTCCCTGGTTGGCTTCTACAGTGATGGGGCCTCTAATAAAGCCCCTTGTTTTATGCTCCCTCATGTTCCCCACCTGACTACTGCTTCTCTCCATCTCACATCTGGGAAACCCTCTGTTCATTCTCAAGACCTTATGTGTTCCTTATGGGTTAAGTCAGATGTGCCCATTTACCAGATTGTCTTCCTTACTCATTGATACTCATTGGAAGGCGTAGCCAATCAGCTGTTCAGTCTTAAGGCCATTATGTAGGTCTCCAAGCGGGATGAGTATGGTAGGGCTGAGAGTCATCACCCTATGGCAGCTAGTCACTAATCCTATTAAATGAAGCAACATGTAGTGACATAAGGCACATGCAGTATGCACTTCTGCACACACTGCACTGGTCAAATGTCACTTCCCCACCCTGAGACTGAAACTGCACTTGTAGGACACATGGATTCCACCAGAGGTTATTCAACCGTGCCGAATCCTGCAGACTCCCCATGGGTATGACAGGCAAAACTGAGAATGCTTTCAGTATTCCAGTTTCATTCCCAAACTCAACTTCCCATCATTAGAGATGGATGTGTTGCCTCTGCACCAGCAGTTGGGCCAGTTACTGTCACACCTAAAAGACATTACTTATTCCCATCTCACTCAGAGTTCCCCCTCAGATCAGTTCTAAAGGTTGGGAATAATTTGATGGATAAACTGTAGATATATATATATATATATATATATATATATATATATATATATATATATATATACTTGCAATCTTTCCTTATGATTTCATGGTAAATTAATCAATTAACGTGTTTCTACCATTATACAGTGAAAGCATTTTGAATAAAACTGATGAAGTATCAGTAACAAAGGATACGCATAATTATATATGGCTGTAAAATAATTATAAATATGATGCATGAAAAAATGTCAACTGGTTTCCATGTCTGTCCACTAGTGGTCAGTAGAGAATGAAAATAATAATCTGCCACATGCAGACAAAACACTGACAGACTGCTGCCATAGTTCTCATATAAACATCTTAATGTCTGTCCAGATAAAATGAAAACTGTCACAGATGTTAAAAGACCACAAAGTAACTCAGTGATATTAATACAGTTTTTTTTTTCAATTTTTAAATGTCTTAACTCCCTTCAAAGTAAAGTATGACCAGTATAAAAAATCAAAATAATATTGTTCCAAAATTCTGCAAAAAAAAGGCCAAGATATGAAAGAATGCTGGAGCACAAATCAGCATAACATGCAACTAAACAAAAGCCACAGGATACTGACAACAGTATGAGGGTAGTGTAACAACCTCACAGTATCCCTGATCCTAACAAAATACCAAAAAAAATTGATTAGTATAATGTCAATCCAGATGGAAGTCTTATTAAAAAAAAACTGCTGTAGATGCAGGACAGGGGTAACAATACAGGAGCAACACACCAGGAATGTAATAAGATATTTCCATTCTCATTCGCAAGAGAAATGTAGTTATACTCGATATTGTCTGAAGGAAAATGTGTAATTGTAGGCACTAAGTCAGAGAGATAACTAACATTTTCCCAAGATTAGTAAAAGCAGTGCTCTTCAGTACTTTTGAATCTGAGTTAGAAAATTATCAACCGTTAGAATCAAAGAAGTGAAAGGATAGTATTAGCTCTTTTGTGAATTAAGTCCCAGTATACTTTAAGAGGCAGAAACACTAGCTGACAATTAACAAAAGCTGACCACACTTTGTCCGTGGATCTCACATCTGGCAGTTTCTTTTCTTCTGTGCTTGAAAGAGAGTATGCATTTAACAAAAAGAAAAAAAAACATTCTCTCTTGGGATTAATGTTGGTAGATCAGGCAATTAATAAATAAACGATAAAAATAACAAATTTCCTAAGCTATCATTCACTTCCCCACCTGTTTGTTTGTTCCATCACTTCCTTTTATTTCTTTGTCTTTCTCTTGGCTCTTTCCTTGAATTTAAATTTATAGAGAGGTAATTTCAGGAAAGGACAGCAGATTGTAGCGCCTTTCAAATGCATGCTGCAAATTATTTTTTTTTTATACAGTAGACTGCCTCTTATCTGGCCTGTCTTTAACCAGCCTCCTGTTTAACAGGCCATCACATTTCTGTTGTAGCCCTAGCAAAAGATAGCAGAAAAGAATACTTCTGCCTCCTCTGGGCTATATAATGACAGAGATTTGAGGTTTAGACTTCATATGGGGGGGGGGTGCCTTCTGTGCAGAGTCTGCATCTCCTCCCTGTGGTTGCGTGGGTTTCCTCCGGGTGCTCCGGTTTCCTCCCACATTCCAAAAAACATGCTGTAGGTGGATTGGACACTCTAAATTGGCCCCAGGTGTGAGTGTGTGCATGTGTGTGCCTTCTGTGGAAGGTTGAGCACTGGGCTGGCAACTTGACACCGTAAAAACTCCACTGCCAATCATGAGCAGACAGATGATCCACTGTGGCGACCCCTAACCGGGAAAAAGCCGAAAGAAGAAGAATTCATTAGAAAAATGGATACTAACACAAATCCTGTTATTCTAGCTGATTTATAACCTATAATTGCTATTTTTATGCTTTTTCTGACTACCAGACACTTGTTTATCCAGCCTAAGGTCCAGTCCCAGTGACACTGGATAAGAGATAGTCTACTGCATTTTATACATCTAAATACTATATTAGTAGGTGTGAAAAATTAGCAGTTATACTGTAATGGAGTTTTTCTTTTTTTTTAATTATGGCAATGAAGATAATTTACATTTTTATGAGACAGTATGTTTTGCTCTACATTTAGACTTAAGTACACACTTTCTAATTAAAAAGACCTTGCTGACAGGTTTATTATAAGTGAAGCTTTTAGTCAGTTGATTCATGAGAATGCTAATGTTGGGAGTCTGATATCATAGGAGTGGATGTTTAAAGGGACAACATGTGAGTGAAAGAGTAGAAAGGAAAAATATAGATCCTGATTAGTGAATAGACTATGCCACAATACTAACTGCAGTTTGAAAACTGTAACTATTCCTCTGTCAGATATCCCTCCCACTATTTTTTTTTTGTATATGTTGCCTATGTATGGAGTGAAGTTAGTATTAAAATAGTATTGTCTTTATTCGCCATGCATTATTTGCATTGTATGAAGTGCCACTATTATGCACCAAAACTGCGGAAAAGACAAGCTTGTTAAGCACATTTCAGAGGTCAGAGAATGGTTTAAAAAGTTTTTGTTAAGCACTGCTCACCATTATTGAAGTTTAGTCTTGTGCTAGAACATTGCCAGCAGCTAGCTATCACCATACAAGAGTAGCAGGAAGTACAAAAAGCTTTCAAACCTATTAAGCACTTTTCTGAGTGAAGTGTTTAAAAGGTTTTAAAGCTCTTTGGAATTCCCACTGCTATTCTGCCATGGCTGATCTGGATGTGTCAGCAGTAAAGTATGTTATAGTTTTCAAAGCTGTAAAACACGTAGTTCTTCCACACTTGTTTCTTTGATTTTTTTTTTCTAGAACTCGGGAGAAGATAAAGCTCCATGCACTACAAAGAGCTATGGCTGGGTCTTTTAGATTTTAAACCAGTTTGTTATATGTTCTTAACATGGATGTCAATTTCTTAATATCCATTTCTTTAACGCATAACAAGGTAGTTATGATCTAAGACCATATAATCATAGTCTTCTATATCTTGGATGCTTATCCCCACTACTTGTATCCCCAGGAATTGTAATATACCTAGATTGTACTTAATACCCAATATTTTATGCTGTTTTTCAGGCATTGATGCCTATATATTAAATAATTACATCTGTAAATTGTAAATTTCCTTTAACTCCAATGATGTTTCCACATTTCAGTATGGATAAAATCTGGTATAGTCAAACAGATTTTAATGAAAACTTTAGGCACATTCACCTTATTGCTATTTTCACATAGTGACATTTATAATTTCTGTCTTAGAATAATGACTGAATCTCAAAAGGCCTGTAAACAATACTATTCCAAGACATTATATAGATATTTCCTACCTGGATTGTATTTACTTCTGTAAGCTATTTTAGGTATAAAAACATGGAAAACTGCTAGACGACTGGCAATCATTGATTCTATTAATAGATTTTTTTAAAATATCTATTTACTTTATTGAATGGTAAGTGTAATAGTTCTTCTCAAGCCCTTTTCAGCCATGACCTTGGCTAGGCCACAACAGCAAGGCTAAATGCAACATACATACAAGTAATTTAATATAGTTATTCAACCAACATGTTTTTGAGAGGTGAGAGGAAATTTGAGTAACTGGACAAACCTCATAAGAATATAGAAAGAACAAACAAAACTCTACACTGACAAGGTACACTTAAAAAAAGAGGGAGAAACAGACAAATTTAGGTCTGTAAAACAAAACTGAAAGTTGCACATCTATAGGCTAGATGTCATACACTCATGGTAGAAGGTCTTAGAGATTGTGCAAACACTACGGTACAGAAGTAGCCGAGAAACATTGGAAACATGAACAACAAAGCATTAAAGAAAATGATGAGGTTTATATCCGATAGGATCACCCATTTCCAAAAATTCAGAAAATAGATGCAAAAAATATAGCATATAGTAGTCCATAAAAAAAAAAAAAAAAAGTAGCATTGCTAATTGAAATTGCTACACCCAGTGATTACGGTGTCTTATACACACATACCCAAACAGTTCCAATTGTAGTATGAGCAAAAGGACTAATAAGAAAATTAGTCATACTTAAATATGCTACCAATACATGTACGGCCATAAGAACTGCAGAAGGAGGCAAAACTGCACACTTTGTGGGTGCTGAAAAGAGCACTCCTAATTAACATAAAAGAATGCAACAATATTAATTTCATGAACTCTAAGCAAGCTCACCCTGACTGTGTAATGGGGTACATTCCCATCATAGTATAAGACATGTAACACACTTGCTGAAATTAAACAGACAGTTATTAAACATCAGGACTGAACCCTGAACCCAAAAGGTTCAAGGCTGAGATCTTGCAAATAAGCCATTGTGCTGTCCATAGCCATTCTTATTGCATTTAGAAATGCTTACTCAGACTTTGGATTGCCATATTCAATGAATTTTTGCTAAAGATGGGAATACATGTTCTGACAAACACATATCGTAGGCTATTTTTAGCAGGAGAAACACAGAAACATTATTAGTTAGCAGGAGAGATACAGAACCATTATCAGCTGAATAAAAGAAAAGCTTTAAGAACAAATTGCTGCTCTAAAATTTGTGCTGGTTGGAGGATTCTGGAATGTAATATGCATTGCAGGTACATTAGTCTGATTGTAATGTGTAGCATCACCTTTGTAAGGGAACTGAGCTAGTGAGTGGGAAGATGTGTGGGGATTACAAACACACAATGTTTTATAAATCTGTAATAGCCAGTGATTAACTGTGAACCCCCATACATTTATGAATTCGCTAAACTTAGTTTAGTGATTCACAGCATTTTGAAATGCTTAAGTGGGAGCTATTGAAAATTAGCAGTTCAAAATAAAATGAACAGAGAACTAATTATTTTTGATTGGAAGAGTACCATGTAGCCCATAACTGAAATGTGTAGGAGGAACTTATTTTTCCTGAACTTTAAAGAAAGGCATCTGATAACATATGTTACTCTGAATCTTTCCTCATATTTAAATATATAGATAAACATTTAAGAGAAACACAAAATAAAGTATGCATGCCACAGTTTAGTTTCTCTATATCTTTTCAAATGGTTATTTTGAAAGAGATACTACTGTAGTGAGAGATATATTCCATATCTACTTGCAAGCCAGTTTTCTGGCCCACATTGACCTTTGCCCATTAGCACAGGACTGCTGTTATCTTTGATGCCAGTGCATTTCCCAGCCTATCTTCTTAGGAGCAACCAATTTGTGTTTTGTTGTCCATCCATGGAACAACTACTGAACTAGTCAGTAAATATGTCTCTCAAATGTCTATAATTTGATCATCAAAGTTCATTTTTTCCTCCTAATTTACCATGATTTGATATGAAAATGCATTTCATGAGAGAATGCAGTCACTAGTTAATGACAGCCATTGAGGTTACAATGCATATGTATATATATATATATATATATATATATATATATATATATATATATATATATATATATATATCTATATATATCTATATATATACATATATATATCTATCTATATATATATATATATATATATATATATATGTATATATATTTATATATGTGTATATATATATATATATATATATATTATAGGTGTACCTCGACCCACAAAAAGCACATTTCTACAAAAGTGAAATAAGCAATTCCAGTTCCACTTGAAGTATATTTCAATGAAAGCGCACTTTTGTGAAATTCACTACACTGAGTACTTGTTATAGATCATGGTAGAGTGAGAATAAGGGAACATTCCCTTTTCCCCCTGTAGTGTGACCTTGGAGTTAGTATATATAAGTAGTGAGGGGATCTGGGAGTGTGGGGGTGCAGGGAGGCTTGCCTCCCTGTACAAGTGTGCTTATCTTATTGCTTTGTGTGTGTGTTTCTCGTTAGTGTTTGGTGTAGTGAGTTTCGTGAAAGTGTGTTTTCGTTGAAGCACACTTTCACAGAAGTGGGATCGCTTATTTCAGTTTTGTAGAATTGTGCTTTCGTTGGGTCAAGGTAGGCCAATATATATATATATATATATATATATATATATATATATATATATATATATATATATATGTGTGTGTGTGTGTGTGTGTGTGTGTGTGTGTGTGTGTCTGTGTGTATGTGTGTATATGTGTCTATATATATATATATATATATACATACATATATATACATATATATATATATATATACACACACACACATATATATATATATATATATATATATATATATATATATATACATATATACATATATATATATATATATATATATATATATATATATATATATGGGTCTACCTGAAAACACAGACACGTGAAAACCGACAACGAAATCACAGACACCACAAAACTGAAAGTTCAAAAACACAAAACTTCACATGCCCGACAAACCACAATCCCGACAGTCAACAAACAAAACAAATCCCCTGTCCAAAAAGCACACACACGACACAAGCACACCAAAAACCTTACAAACCTACACTAAACCTTACATACACAACTATCTATGCACTAACCTTAACCCAAACCCTAACCAAAGGTCCGTCACTATCACACACTCACCTAACCTGCACCTTAACCCTAACTCACTTAACCCGCCCCTAACCCTAAAGTCTGTCACTATCATACACTCACCTGACCCGCGCCCTAACCCTAACTCACTTAATCTGCCCCTAACCCTACAGTCTGTCACTATCGCACACTTACCTTAACATGTTGGTGTTCTCAGCATCGGGATTTTCAACTGTTGATCATCTCCGTTATCGATCTTCCAGTGTCGGTGTTCTCATCATCAGGACTTTCGGCATTTTCAGGTAGACCTATATATATATATATATATATATATATATATATATATATATATATGAATTTATATGTATGATTGTATGCATTTATTTATTTATTATATTTTGTTGACATTTTGTTGACATAGTTGCCCTTTGGGAAGCAGCCTAGGGAAATGACAAAAGCACAAAAAGCACATAGGACAATAATACATGGAAATAGTAAAAAAATACTATACAACTTCAGTAATACAGGTTTGATGCAGTACATAACAGTTAGATCATTCTGGTAGAAGCTATATTGGCAAATCAGACTTTATAGTCCGGTCCTCGTACAGACAGTATTGAGCCTAGTGTTGTACTAATATACAATTATATGTGCAAGTCTTAAGACTGTGTGTGCCAACATGTGATTGAGTAGCTTTAAATAGTTAACGAGAACAATGTCTGGATTTGAAGGTTGTTGGAATGAGTGAGAGAAATTAAATAATGCTCTTGTTTTCCAAAGGACACGATACTACACTTTTTTGCATACAGTTTTAGGCCATGGTCCTAGCGCCATAGGTATGCACAAATCAGGTCCTCCCAGATGGTCTGGGAGTCTTCTGGAGATGTGCTGATAGCTGTAAGTTTGAAATCGTCTGCAAACATAGTCATTCCAAGATCATTGACATTATTTTTGACACCAGAGAAGTAAATACCAGATATGAGTGACCCTTGTACTGAGTATTGGGGGACCCCACTAGTAAGGAACCTTTTAGAGATGAGTGTGGCCCTAAACCTAATTGACTGGATTCTGTTTACAAGACACTTTGTTATTCAGTAGGTTACATAATGGTTTGCATTTAGTTTCATTAATTTGTTGGCAACACCTGCATGAGGAATGGTGCTGGAGGCCTTACCATTTAAAAGTAAGTGGTGTGCACCAGTTTGTCATTATCTAGTGCCTCTGTGTGCCTTTTTATAGAAGTCTTCTGGGATAAGCAGGCAGTATCTTCCTTTAAGAAACCAAAAATATGTTGGGTTACGGGATTGTATGATGCCAATATCTTTGTTTAGGAGTTCCATAATGATACATTCCATTATCTTACAGATGAAGCTGCTAAAGCTTATTGAACTATAGTTGCCAGGATAGACGGTGGGCTTACCTTTGTGGGGGAAGATGATCACATGCTTTCTGAAATAAAACCATTTGAAAGGCTGAGGCTGAAGAGATTCAGGAGCAATTTTGTGAGGCAGTACTTATTGCTGAGAAGGAAGCAGCCCAGTACATTACCAGAACCCATACAGCTAGTGTTTTTAGTTTTGGAGAGTATCTTTAGGACTTGTTTCAAGGTGATCTTTGTTTTTGGTGCATACATAATGGCATGTATGGGTATGCTGGTGGGGGGGGGGTCATCGGGAGAAGGAGAGAAGTTTAATTTTTCTGCCAATATGTTGCCTATGTGTTCAGGGTCTTTGTAGGTATTATTATCTTTTGCCAGTTCAGTGCAATGACAGATATTGTTTCCAAGGTTTATAATATAGTCAAAAAAGGCCTTTGGTTATCCTTGACAAAGATGGGGATTTTAAATTCACACTTATTCTTGGCAGAGCTGATGAGACTGTCCTTTTCCCCTACATTATGAAGGCTGATAGGATCAGACATATGATCCTTCTCACCAAGGCAGCATATTCATGTGCATTACCTAAACTGCTATGCTGCAGTTTTGTTTGTTTCTTCCAGAAGATATTAGAAAAGGCTGTTCTGTAATGGAGGGAAAGGTAGAACAAACTGAACAAGTGAATACAGTGCACATCCCACTAATATTATTTCCTTACAAACTGATGGAATTAGAAATGAGATTAAAAAAGGTTTAGCATCCTTTATTTGTAATTACATGGTTGCCTATCAGATATATGGAGCAGATACATTTGTATGGACAATCTCCTTTGTGGTGTTTTATTGGTGTCAGCATGTGGGTCACATTTTCAGTGTGTTACAATGACACATATGAGAAACAAAAAATTAATTTTCATCTTTTAGTGTTTGCATCATTCTAAGGCATGGGTTAAAATAATGATAGGTAATACGTAACTAAACAACTCAAAAGAATGAAAAATTGGGCTAAAAGAGGCTGAATGTCAGATAAATGGAAGGAAAAGGAAAAGCTGATAATGGAGCTTAAGAAATAAAAATGCAAAAGGTTTAGAACAAGCCAGAAAAAGAAAATGGGAAGGACAGGAGAGACTTTAAATGAAACAATACATGAAGTAAATTAGTAGAATAAAAGACTGACTGGTGAATTTATGGCATCATTGAGTATTTCTTTTAGTGATGCTATTAAATATCTGCTTTGTTAGTTTCTTATTATTGCAAATGACAGAACAAATCTTTGAAATCCAAACTGAGGGTCTCTCTCCAAAATGTCCATATCTTTTCATATATGCTCTACTGAACATTTGCTTGGTTAATAAAACATTGTTTGCCAGTACTGATTATGTAGCCACAGACAGTAAAGTTGTTGGGCTTTGAAACTGTATGGTGTATAGAAGGAAAGAAAAAGAAAAAATAATTAATAATGTTGTATACAAAGCAGATGTGACCTTAGGATGAGATACTGGAGAAGACACTCCCCCGGATTCACGAAACCTCTGTGTAAGACTTAATATGTCTTACTTGGAGGCTGCAGTTGAACGGTATCACGTCAGCGTGCCATGAATATTTATGAGGGCACGCTGACTCATCCGTAACTCTTACATGGACTGAGTAGGAAAGCAGGGGGCATGTCCGACTGCCGAGCAGTCTAAAAGTCCACGCCCCTGCAAGGTTTTAAAAAGCATAATGTCAACAGACAAGAGCGAGTTTGCTCAAATGTACTTGCACCCAACACCACACTCCCTGACACTGTAAACCCCCATCACAGTTATAAAACATAAAATATTAATTTTATTTTTTTTAAATCCAGGATATAGCTGCCCGTATTTGTGCTTGTTTGTGCGGGTGTGCCCATTGCTTAACCACAGTTAGCAATTGTGACATTGAAGAGCATATAAGAACTACTTTTGCAAATTGATCCAAATAGCAATAGCATAATGGTAGAGTGTATGCACAAAAAGAAGGCATTTATGGTTCGAGTCCCACCACTCCCCTTCTTATTTATGTTTTAAATCAGTATTTGAAATAATACCAGACATATATGATTAAAATATTACAAAAAGCAGTGAAATGGCCAATGTATCAGTGAACAAAATATATACTTTTAAAGGATCCAGATACATAATAGCCTGTTGTTAAGCAGCGCTTTACAAAGCTAAACAGAGGTGCCCATAGTTTAATAGCACTTTACCCAGCTAAACAGAGGTGCCCATAGTTTAATAGCGCTTTACCCAGCTAAACAGAGTTGCCCATAGTTTAAAAGTGCTTTACCCAGCACAATAGAGTTGCACAAAGTTTAAAAGCACTTTACCCAGCGCAATGTGTTTGTGCAGACGTGCGCGCCGCGCCAACCAGGGCACTGTAGGGCACTGGGGAGCAACGTAGAGCTAAGTTGCTTAAACACAGCCACACCCCCTAGCCTGTCTAGACAGTAATAAAATAAAAGAATGACAAGGTTCAAACCCAGGACCCTGTGCATCATAATGAAAGTACAGAACCACTAAACCATAACAGCTTAGGAGAAACAGCCAATATTAACATACATATACTTAGAAATGGTAGATTAACCATTACTAAGCAGGTCTGCAGTCAGCTTAGAATTTTCAAAAATGGCCAATCACAAAAAAGTGTGGGAAATGCAGCATATTTAAGCCCCATAGGTGTGAATACTCGCCATAACTGATTGTAGCTCACATTTGCAGTCAGAATGGCAAGTGCAGGAGAGGGTTCACGCTTCCGAGTGCAGCGTTGGGGCATTGAGGAGTCAAAATACATGGTCTGGCTCCTTGTCCACTGTCATGAGTCCAGACTCCTGCAGGGCCAGTCCCAAGGGATGGAATACAAGGCTGAGGCTTGGAACTGGTTAGCACATGACCTCACTAGTGCCACAGGTGTTCCTCGCACTGGTGAGCAGGTCCGTCACCACCACGCAGACCTGAAGAGATGGAAGGAGGACTGCTTGAACCAATGGATCCAGGAGGCCCATGGGATGCAGGATGCCCCACGACTGAGTATGTAGCCATGGAATGCAGTATGTAAGAATTGATAATTGAGTTGGTATAACGGATAGGTATGTCTCAATATCCCTTCATTTACTTTACAGCTGCAGGTGACCGTGCTGCAAATCAGCAAGCCTATGCTGATAGGCTGCAAAGGCTGCGCCACCAGGCAGGTTAGTGATTCTTCTGCATGTTTTGTTATATATAAAATAGGGGAGAGAGCATGAAATAAAGTGTTGTAGTACAATAATACAGCCATAAAATGGCCTGAATAAGTCCTCTGCATGTACTGTTATACGACAATTCATAGAGCTAGAAAAAGAGTGTAGTAACCCATTAAGAAAGGTAACATATGTCTGGAATAAAATCTCTGCAGGTACTGTCATATAATATATGTGACTGAGCCTGAAAAAGTGTGTTCTAACCCATTAATAAAGGTCTAATCTGTCTTGAATATGTCTTCCATATGCACTGTTACAACAAATAAAGGTGTGAGTCTGTGGAAAAGTGTGTAATGTCAGTAATAAAGCTTTAAAACCCAGAGTGTGTGTGTGTGTGTGTGTGTGTGTGTGTGTCACTTAGTTTGAATTGTTGTTGTACCCTTGCATTATACAAATAGCACTGTTTTAAAAAGATCTGGCAACCCAGAGTTCTGCAGTCCAATCTAAAGTGGGTGTTGGAAGTGCTAGTAGATGTGAAGCATATATACAGTCCTCAACAGTCAGTTACTGGCTGGCATGCATAAGTAAATCTTGCACACGAGTAGCATGCTAATATGCTCCCCAGAAATGTGAGTGTGCTTCCATAAATGCAGGGTTCTGTACAAATTGAAGTGAAAATGTCATGTGAAAACATCCAATGTAGATAAAGAAATATAAAAGCAATCATGAAAGATGTAGCAGTAACATCAGCATCTTGAACAGTTAGTATGTCAGATATAGGTCAAGTATATATTGAACTAGCCAAACCCATTACACAACCTAATGCATGGTGGCAAGTGTAATAATACATGTAGGGCATAATATACAGTTGCAGTTACTAGGAATGTAGTGTAAAGTAAAAGTAATTATAACATGTTAACTGAGGTTCTTATCTACACCCTACTCTTTGTGCATAAACCATGCAATTCCACACCTCAATGGGTATGTGTAATCTTAAATATTTTTTGGGACATATGTCCTGTTGTTTTATAAATATTTGCATTCATGTTGATGCATGTGTCCTGTTCAAACACTACATTCATGGTGGCCTGTTGCTACCAAACATCCCTGCATGCTGTTGGAATATCAACTGTCATTCAATAAATGCATGTGTTATGCTTGCTGTTCAACTGTTGGAACATTGGTGTGTTGGGTTAATGGGAATATTACTGCATGCTGTTACAACTAATGTGGAATGCTGTTGTTTATGTTGTAATTATACACATCTAATCACAGAATGTATGGGAAGGCCGATCCCAGTGGACCCACCTGTCCCTCCTCAGTTGGCAAGTGCACCTGGCACCAGCAGCTCCAGTGCCCAGCCCAGGCTCCTCTCCTCCATTGGTCCTGTGCCACCTTCGGGTGGAAGTGCTGCAGGGGATGGGGCTCATCCTCCCATGCAAGTGTGGGTGGAGAAGGGCCACCTGTCACCCTTCGAAGGGTCCGGGCTGTGGTGCATAGGGAGATCCAGTGTTCAGTCGCTGATCCCCTACGCCAGCTCGAGGCGAGAGTGGCGCGTCTCTCTGGTGAGCCTGCCCATCCTACTCAGCCCCCAGCACAGCCACCCCTGGGGCTGTGAAGGTGCAGTGGTGACTGCCCATGGGTGGGGATTTCAGTTCCACTGTTACCATATGTGGGCTCATGGGCTTGCGATTTCCAAACAACCTTCCCCGTCAATTGTGGTCACCCACCCCATGTCACTCTGTACTGCTCAGCAGCAAAATAAAATACCCTTGTCAGTCTCAAACCCCACACCTTGGACTTACCAGTCTGCATGATGTACCACTAAGCCACAGCAAATATACAATAACTTGGTGCTGAAAGAAATATAACATGCATTACAAGGAGTGAATGTAAGGGGAAAATAGGAAAGTCATAGGAATACATTGCAATAAAGAAATATAACATGCATTACAAGGAGTGGATGTAAAAGGAAAATAGGAAAGACATAGGAATACATTGCAATAAAGAAATATATCATGCATTACAAGGAGTGAATGTAAAGGGAAAATAGGAAAGCCATAGGAATACATTGCAATAATGAAATATAACATGCATTACAAGGAGTGAATGTAAAGGGAAAATAGGAAAGCCATAGGAATATATTGCAATAAAGAAATATAACATGCATTACAAGGAGTGAATGTAAAGGAAAAATATGAAAGCCATAGGAATACATTGCAATAAAGAAATATAACATGCATTACAAGGAGTGACTGTAAAGGGAAAATAGGAAAGCCATAGGAATACATTGCAATAACTACTGTTGTATGCCAGTTAATTCCCTAATTCCAAAACAAAGTACATACTCCCATGTATCCAGTGTTAGCATTAGGAGGTGTGAGTAAACTTACACACTGAGAAGAGTGCACTGGAAGAAGCAACAGTCAGGTTTCAGTACAACATGCATTTCACTGGCTACAACCCAGCTTCAGATATGTGACATATACCAACCTTCTGACTGACACACCAGTGTCCACAGCAAACAAGCATGGTCCCCACCTTGCAAAACTGAAAGGCCTATCCCTACCTAACCTATCATTTTATAGCAGTGTCCTGAAATCACAGTGAGAACTGCAATTACCACACAGCAGGATGCATGCAATTACTAAATGGTGGGCACCAATTGGTGCAGAGGCCATCACATGCACATGTGCAGATACCGACAAAAGCAGCCTGGACTTGCTGTCCACACATGCAATAATATCATTGCAGCAACTGGAGAGAGAGAGAGAGCGAGAGAGACAGACAGACAGACAGAGACAGGCAGACAGACAAACAAACAGAGGCAGTTGGAGACACCAAACAAAAAAAAAAAACACGTCAACAGGTACAACAGACAGAGGTGAGAAATACAAAGGTAAGGTATGTAATAGATATGTATTTGCTGGCATCTGAATGATGTGTCTGAAGGGTACTCTACATACTGTGAACCCGCCATATGTGGTAGCAGTCCGTATCTATATGTATATGCAGATGTGCATAGGGCAAGGGACGTACTGCAGCTGTTAGTGAAGGCTGGATATATATTTGTAGTTGAAGGTTGCTATGTGCACATATCTATGTAGGTTGTAGTGTGTGGCATTGAAAACAGCAAGCAGTGCAGGTATATGTCATGTGATGGTTAAATGCTGTGGGACTGAGTTACAGCCAGTGAGGCCTGCTACAGCTATACGGCCTGAGGACAGCGGAATGCATTCTGCACAACACTGTGCAATATTATTACATAATTGTATGTCTCACAGCTGTTTCATAATTGATATTCCCACCATGAAATGTGAGCAGTATATGTGCCTATATGTGCATGTATATGTACAGCAATGGATGTTTACAAGTATGTGTACATATATATATATATATATATATATATATATATATACATATATATCTAGAGAGAGAGAGAGAGAGAGAGATACATATATAGATATATATAGATATGTAGATATATAGATATATACATATATAGATATATATATAGATATATAGATATATACATATATAGATATATATAGAGATATATAGATATATACAGATATATATGGATATATATAGATATGTATATATATATATATATATATATATATATATATATATATATTATATATATATATATATATATATATATATATATATATATATATATATATATATATATATATATATATATATATATATAGTGAGAGAGGGAGACACGGGGTCAGACGTATTGCAACAGATGCCTGGTGACCGAGGCATGGAATGAACACCAGTGTTGATACTGCAGTGCCATACCCCATTCCAAAACACTTTACTCACTAACTACCAGATAGGTGGTTGCCTGCCTAACACTGAAGATGTCAGAAGGGAACATGGGACACAGGTGGACAGTAGCCTCCCCTTTGATATTCACAGTGCCACACTAGTCTTGTAATCTGTCTACCTGGTACGTGTCATCACAAATGTTGTGTCATGTACGGAAATATAGGTCAGTGTTCCCCTGTACTCATCACAATGCCCCATGTGGTATGTACCTCACATGACAACTACAGCAAGTGGAAAGGCCACAGACATACCTCACAAAGAGTAATACTGCCCTCACACACATACCCTATGCGGACTGACTCACATAACCACAGCTACAGTGCGTTGCATACCGGCCACCCAGAGGTTACCTCTGCCAAACATACTGAGGTATGTCACACGCATAGCAGTCAGACAACCACCATGTCAACATCTCACAATCCCACCAGGCTACACAGCCTAGGTCCCTAATCCTCACCACCTCACTAAACAGCACATGCTGGAGGGATAGGCTCCTATTGGCAAATATGCCATACTCTGGAGTAAACCACCCATCATTAACAAACAAGGCTCCTCAGTAGCAGATGTCATACATACCCCTGATGATTGTCTGGTGGATAGGTAACACGCCCTGGGAATCACCTCTGTGTATCCAGTTGACAGGAGCAAGTGAAATCAAATTACATGCGTGTCAAAGGCCTGAGTAGCATATGGCTAGGCTGCTGTAGGCCCTAGGGCCAATAGCGTATTACCTACCTATGACACAATGCACACACACATGTACTCAGTGCAATACCTGCTATGTGAGGTGGAATGAGTGTGACAGTGAATGTCTGCAAGGTCTGTAACGGTGTGATAGCTTAATGTGAGGTTGTTTCTGTCATGGTCGTTTGTGTCCTAGGTGTGAGGCCAGAGAAAGATGTGTCAGTTATTGGGATGCAGACATAGTAGGATGGCATATGTTGTGACGTAGCTCCTTGTGTACGACTGTGGTGTCCCATCGTAGGCTGAAGCAGTACATGTATGCTCAGTAAGTGGTACTGCTGGTGAATCCAGCTGACATGTGAACTGTTGTACCACCTGAAGCTGTAGGCCTAAAGAGCACAGTATGGTGTATGTTCACATTCCCTGGTAACACTGTCTTGTGTGTTTCCTGTAGTCTGTACTGATTATATACCTCAGGCATTGGTATCTGTAAGTAGGGGCACACAGTCCTGTAAGGTACACAGGAAATGCTCATCTGTGTCAGCATACATTTGTGTGTTGTATGAATGTCTGATGTGTGTGTAATGATGCCTGGACCATGTCCACAATCACATGTTTGTTGCAAGGTTTGCGTGTGTACGTAGCAACATGTATACTCTTATAATACTGAAAATAAAACCGTCAACTCCCGGAAACACCTGCTGATACTTTATTAATAAAACACACGCAGATAAAACAGATTGAGTGCTTTCTTCCCTTCCAATGGGATTTCATCAGAATCTGTACAAATTAAGAATTACCCCCCCTTAAATACCTTTTCTTAAAATGATGTCATTCATTAAAAAACAATGCAACTCATTTAAAGTGCTACCAACCTAAAATCTACTTGGTATTCTTAAAATGGTTATAATGTATTTTTAAAATACACATTCTATAATTCAAAGACAAATAGACATATGAAAAAATAAATAAAATGTATTGTCCACAGTGACAAGTGATGTTCCTTATAATTAACAGGTTGTGTTGAAAAATCATTTCGTATGTTCTACTTTTTTATTTAATATGGGCTTTATAGAAATTATTTAATTTAAGCCTGGTGGGATACTAGCTTGCAACTTAATTTGCCATCTAGTCTCCCTCTCTTCTATGTGACTCCTAAAATTACCACCTCTCGGGTTTTTCTTAACCTTCTCTAAAATACTAAAACTGAATTATTTGCACCCCTGAGAGGTGCTGATGTGCCTGAATAGGGCATTATTGGTATTTTGAGTACTAATTTGATATGTATGTTCGTAAATCCTGTCCCTCAATCTTCTCTCAGTTTTCCCTACATAAAAACTTGGACAGGATTTACACAAGGCCAAATATATTATTCCAGTTGTTTGACAGTTCCCCTTTTCCGGACTTATTGTGGTTCCTAAAAGATTATTGATTTATATCATCTCATCTTGACAGATGTATCTACATTGTGAACAAGTACCACATTTTACAGTACCAAACTTGTGGAAAAATACAGATGCCATTTCAAAGTTCTTTTTCAAGTTTGGGCCAACCTTATAAACAAAATTAGGTTTGTTCCCTCCCAAACTCCATCATTTCGGATTGTTTTTAAGGATCGCCCAGTTTTTTTAATGATAACACAAGTGAGAGTTCTTGTAAGAGCTCTTTTGGTGGAAAACAGCCCTTAGTGTCTGAGGACAAAGCGACTAATATCACTGAAATGGGTGCTCGGCCGAAAGACACTTGTTCGAGGTATCCAACCAGCGGAAGTGGACGTAATGATATTGGATGTACCCAAAATAGTGAGCGAAACGGTTGTAAGCAGAAAGAACAAATAGAAACATCCAAGAGGTATGTGAGTAATAACTGTTCAGTGGCTCAAAACCACAATTCTGGGCATAGTAAAGGCTTTGATTACCTCTTGGCAAAACAGTATATATTTTCCAATCATGATATGAACTATAAAGCAAATAAGGACATTTACAATGAAAGAGACAATTTTGAGGATTCAGTGAATGACCTAATATTTCAATTTGAGTCTAAAATGTTTCTTATTAAGAAATTACAGGTTGAAAATGGGTACTTATCTGAATGTAAATTAAAAAAAGTCGTGCCTAAGGGGCTCAGATTGTATAAATTTCCTTTTGGACTGGACTATGATGAAGGTCTTATAGCTGAATTTATAGAAATGTTTGACAGATTTGGTATGGAATTAGTAGAAAAAATTATTAAGAACAATGACAAGAAGTTAAGTATGTTGATTGAACAAGCAGAAATGTTAGACAGGAAAATAAAAACTGATTTATTGTTTTTAGAATATGAAGCTATGTATTATAGAAAAATAGAAAATATTGATTTTAAATGTAACAGGTTGTTTGAAACAAAGTGTAAAAAATGCAAAGAGACTTAGATGAATATAATGAGAATAGGGCATATTTAATGAAGGCTGAAAATAAGAGGAAACATTTTAGATATAATTACAATGAGAGTAAAAAAGTTCCAAGGGGAACAAATGGGAAGATATTTAACAACAAATATCGTGGTAAAGAAAATCCTGACCCTCCAACATTTCCCTACCATCAGGAATGGGATGTAGGATGGGCAGAACAAAGAAATCAAAAGTCAATGGGTTGGAACAAAAAGAACAGATACAGGAGATAGAAGGGACAGAAACCATTGTAGAAAATGGAATAATAAATATTTTTAAGGGATACCACATTTACAATTATGCAGGAATTGAGTTAACAAAGGAACATTTCCAATTATGTATGAAAGGATTACAATTTGTTCCCACAAGTTTTGACTACATAGAAACAATTATTGAAGTTAAGATGTTTTTAAGAAAGTTGAATTTAGCTTACTTATGTGGAGATCAAACAAAGAAAGAAAGGAAATTCAACATTTCAAAACTAAGAAATAAAAGCACATATAATCCACCATTAGATCCTACCTTATGTTGATTGGAAAATGCTATTATTGAAGACATATATCAGTTAAAAAGTAACAAACAAAAATTAAAATACAATAACCTCAATACAAAAGAAAATGAGGTCTTACAAGTTTTAAAAAGAGATCAGTCCATAAGAATTATGAAGCCAGACAAGGGAGGTGGGATGGTATTTTATGATACATTTGAGTATTCTCAGAAAATATTTGATATGCTTAATGATGGAGAAACAAATCAACCATCTTCTTTGAATGAAGTAAACATCAGCCACAAAAAAGATAGACTACCTCTTGGAATATTATTTGCTTCAAGAAAGAATTTCAGGTGATTTATATAATTATTTAAAGGTGTCAAACCCAAAGGTGGCTACCATCTTCGGAATTCCAAAGACACATAAAGGGTTAGACAATCTTCTTTTTAGACCCATAGTAGATGGACATGGGTCAAAGACTTACCCTTTTGGGGTAGTTATTGATCGATGGTTGAAACAGCAGGTCTCAAACAGCGAACATATTCTTAAAGACTCATGGGACTTCTTAGGAAGGATTAGGGACGAATGTTGTAATAAGGAGACAATATTCCTTACTATCGACTTAGTAGAACTATTTACATCTATTCCTAAGAAAGAAGGTCCTGAATTATTTGGAGATTGTTTAAACAAGAATACTCGTATAGGAAAAGATAAGATAAATTTATTGGTGGAATTTATGGAGATTGTTTTAGATTACAATTATATTCTCTTTGATGGAGAATATTACAGACAGCACAGAGGTGTAGCCATGGGAGCCTCATGTGTACCTGTTTTCGCTAATCTTGTCCTCTTGGATTGGGAACAAAGATATGTATTTAATAGTGAAGTCTTTGAACATATGAAGGTATATGTGAGATTCCTGGATGATATTTTTATCCTATGGCAAGTTCCAGAGAACAAAATAATAGATTTAGTTCAATATTTGAAACAGAGTACAGAATTTTTAAAGTTCACATATGTTTACAATAGAAAAGGGATAAACTTTTTAGATACATACATAGAAAAGGACAATTTGAGGTTTCAATCCAAAGTTTACAGAAAGCCATCCTTTAGTAACTCTTACCTGCAATATGCTAGCAACCACCCAACCAAACAAAAGAATAGTATAATAAAAGGTCAACTGATTAGAGTTGCCAGAATGACCTCGAAACAAGATGATTTAGAAATTGAATTAAATTCAGTTGCCAACATGTTTCAGGAAAGGGGGTACCCAGTTAAAATGATTAAGGAATATGTTGATTATGTGAAAAGTGAATGGGGCAAGAAATATAAACCATTATTGGGGAGTAAGTGTACCTCACAAGAATGTTTTAGTGTAAAGGAAGTTGAAAATACTTATGAAAGAGCCATGATTGTCCCATATGGCTTGAAGGCAAATGAGGTTGAAAAAAATCATTAAAAACAACTGGGCGATCCTTAAAAACAATCCAAAATTATGGAGTTTGGGAGGGAACAAACCTAATTTTGTTTATAAGGTTGGCCCAAACTTGAAAAAGAACTTTGAAATGGCATCTGTATTTTTCCACAAGTTTGGTACTGTAAAATGTGGTACTTGTTCACAATGTAGATACATCTGTCAAGATGAGATGATAAAAATCAATAATCTTTTATGAACCACAATAAGGCCAGAAAAGGGGAACTGTCAAACAACTGGAATAATATATTTGGCCTTGTGTAAATCCTGTCCAAGTTTTTATGTAGGGAAAACTGAGAGAAGATTGAGGGATAGGATTTACGAACATACATATCAAATTAATACTCAAAATACCAATAATGCCCTATTCAGGCACATCAGCATCTCTCAGGGGTGCAAATAATTCAGTTAAATAATATTTTAGAGAAGGTTAAGAAAAACCCGTCAGGTGGTAATTTTAGGTGTCACATAGAAGAGAGGGAGATTAGATGGCAAATTAAGTTGCAAGCTAGTATCCCACCAGGCTTAAATTAAATAATTTCTATAAAGCCCATATTAAATAAAAAAGTAGAACATACAAAATGATTTTTCAGCACAACCTGTTACTTAAAAGGATCATCAGTTGTCATTGTGGACAATACATTTTATTTATTTTTTTTTTCATATGTCTATTTGTCTTTGAATTATAGAATGTGTATTTAAAAATGCATTATAACCATTTTAAGAATACCAAGTAGATTTTAGGTTGGTAGCACTTTAAATGAGTTGCATTGTTTTTTAATGAATGACATCATTTTAAGAAAAGGTATTTAAGGGGGGTAATTCTTAATTTGTATAGATTCTGATGAAATCCCATTGGAAGGGAAGAAAGCGCTCAATCTGTTTTATCTGTGTGTGTTTTATTAATAAAGTATCGGCGGGTGTTTCCTGGAGTTGGCGGTTTTCTTTTCAGTATTATAAGTGGACTTAAACTGCCGGGCTCGAGTTGTGGTTACAACATGTATACTCTGTTACAGCAGTATGCCAGCTATATTAACAACTGTGCACATATGTTAGGTAGGGTATGGTATCAACGACTAGGGTGGGTTACTGGTAATACTGTAACTGTATTTCACATTCATTGCAATGGATGACATATTTCTTCATGCATTAGCTTGATATATACCCCCGTGGCGAGGCTGTGCATTGCATCCCAAACAGTGTGCCGTGTACTGGTGTATATTGGTTTGTTATATGTAGTGTGGCAGGCACTGTCAGCCAATTGTGGGCTGAGTACTGATATGGGTTATTGAATGTGTGTATCCTCTGACAGACGAACAGATGCTATATATGGCAGTAAACTAATATCTGTACTGTATAATGTTAAGTGTGCCATAGGACTTGCTCACACATATCGTTTACTTGTCTTCCAGGTTTATGGCTCATCAAAGGAATCCCTCCTACACAGCCACAGAGGAACAGGAAATCCACCACAGCCTGGTTCAGCACTATACCCTGCTGTTTTCCAGGGCCAGCCAGCACCAGCATGAGCATACTGCACTGCGGCAAGATCTTGTTCGTCGGGTAAATGACATAGGCATACATAACTGGACATATGAGCAGGTATGCCATCACTGCAGTGATTTAATTAGGCATGTCCGGTGGCATGCATCTGATATCCATAGACAACAGCTTGCCACAGGTGGTGGGGTGGCCATACCCCCCCCCCTCACCAGAGTGGAGGAACTGCTCCTAAATGTGGTGGCTCCTGGCCTACAGCAGCGACAACATCACATATGTGTCATCATGGAGGCCGGAGCCACCCAGCATGGTGACATGGAGCATGCAGGTAACATGCCCTAGCTGTAGACTACTGTTACCTGTATTGTCAGATTATGAATATGTAAGATGTGCACTGTGTTTAGCAGTTGTGCTGCCTGTTGTGTACAATACTGATATTTTGAATAGTATCTGTACACCTATGCCTGTTGTTCTACTGTAGTTTAGCACACTCACAGTAGCAATGCCACAGTTGTGGCCACTGACAAACTGTGTCATATTCTTGTAGGTCCCTCTGGTGTGACAGCAGGGCAGACAATACATGCTGGTGAGTGTGTTAACACTTTAAAATTGGTATTGAAATGTGCATGTCATAGGTGAGGTGTAGGCCATGTACACATAACACACCTACACATAATGCATGTTGTGCATGTTTGCTGTGAGACATTAAACATCTCAGTAAAGTCAGTAGCTGCCCCAATCACATGCAATGCACAGAGCATCAGACACAAATGTGGCAACACTGTACTGCACATCGGATAGGCATAGTTGACACACATGTACACAACATAACACGTTTGTCATACGCAGTACACCTCCACATGCTACACATAGTGTAATGGGACACCCGCTGCCAGGTCACACTTCAGTATCCCACATGTCATCTACACACCACACATAATATACCTGAGGGGTAGGGGCCTAGCATGGGGCTGAGAAACACTCTTCAACACATAACACAGTCATGTTAGGCAATGCTCCCTATTGGGCACCCCACACACCCTTGTGCAATATGGCTGTGTAATTGTGAACTTAGCCACGGCACTGCAGTTCAGGTACAACATGCTAGGCGGTGGTCTAACACTTTAGTGGCCTTGAGTGACCACATGATGCATGATGATGATGGCTAATGGTACTACACCCCATACAGTTACAGTGATCACAGTACTACACATAGCTGTCATTGCTTTGCACCTCCATGTTGTGTGTGTGCACACATATGCACCTATACACATTATGCATAGCATGTTGTGTGTGTGTGCAAACATATGCAACTATACACAATATGCATAGCAGTCGCATTCTGTACAAAGTGACACATATTTGTCCTGGAATGCTATTGGGTATATAGGTCACATGACACACACTGGGTATGTGTGATGTTTAATGTTGCAGTCATGTACCATGCAATGTCATGGCTGGCACTGGCATATCTGGAATGACCCACACTCACCATAACCACTGTACAATGGCCATGTCCAGGATTGGTATTCCATCATGTATACATGCACCACTCATACTGTGTGTGTACATAGCATGCATGTGCTACACCTGTGTCCACAATTATCTGCTACAGACACAGACACTGCAATCAGACATGAAAATCCATGTGACACACAGATAACACGTGCAACCATGGTATGTATACCTGTGAGTGATGGTGCACAGGATATTGCAGAGCTTATAATACTTGCACAGAAATGTTGTGTCCTTGTACACATTGTGTTCCAGGGTGTAGGCAATCACTGAACATGTACACGCATGCACCACAGCCATGTAGACTGTCATTAACTATGGCTGTCTACACTCACACTGCATGGACTTGATCAACACTTATTCTGCATGCTGACACATGTGACGTGACTGTTTGCCTTGTGATACTGTCACCCACCTTCAACCACTATTGAGTATGTTTCGGATTGCTGTTGTGTGTGTGTATCTGCTGTAGTGAGGAGTGTGCATGTGTTCCTGTGTGCATGTGTTCATGTGTGTATGTGTGCATGTGTTCCTGTGTGCATGTGTTCATGTGTGCATGTGTTCATGTGTGCATGTGTGCATGTGTTCATGCGTGATAACATTATGTACAGATTGTAAAGTGTGTTTCCTGTCTTACTCTCACAGGTGCAGAGGTTGGGTTGGCTGAATGCAGCAGGGAACCTGAAGTCACTGCCACAATTAGTGGAGATGATGAAACATGTAATGAAACATGTATTGTGGCACAGGCAGGTTTGACAAGGTCTGTTGTTGGTCCACCAATTGACAGTACACAGCTTTCAACCCCATCTATGTGCACACTCATACTGCCAATATATCCCACATCACCAATGGCCGTAGCCAAGGGACAGCATACAGTTGGCATTGACCAGGAGAGTGTGGTATCCATCAATGACAGTATCCATGACCTTGCCGGTGCCATACGTAATTACACAGAGGTCATTAATAGACATTGGGGGGAGACATTAGATGCCCTCCAAAATGTATTTTCCATGAGCCAGGACCATGCAGGATGGCTGAGACATTGATGTATGCCAGCAACATCAGCAGCTGTCAGTCATCGCGGATGACACACAATCACAGCCACTCCCGTAGTGCCAGTACCAGCCCCAGCAATGCTGGGGCTGGCCTGTCCATCGACTGTCCTAGTAGACCACATGCACGTGGCTCTGGGCAGTCCCAGCAGGGATGTAGCTCCAGTCGACATACCTCTGCCTCTGATGATAGTACCCAGTCAGGCTTGGTGCCTGATACTATTCATAGCACCCCTGCCAGGCACAGGTTCCGTGTCCATGCCCAAAGACAATGATCTGTACAGCCTGGCAGGTACAGTCTGTGGCTGTCCCACAACCTCCCGTATATAGCAGCCACATGATGGAGCTGTGTGCATGCAGACACACAAACATAAACCAAACACCTAGGGCTCACAGAGACACACACACATCACATCAACATTGGCCCATGCTGTACTGTTGTCCCACACAAACACACACACACACACACACACACACACACACACACACACACACACACACACACACACAGACATGTTGATTGGATGGGTCAATGTCGGGCTCTGACAAACCGGCAACACACCCTGTGCATATGATGAGACCTGTTCTACCTCCTGTTATCTGTAACACTGATGCAGGAACAGGCTAACACAGTGCTGATGCACAGGGTGACTTTGTAGCAGTGTAGCAATGTTACCAGATTGTCGACAGGAAAGTGTAATGATATCCTTCTAGGTATATCTGAGCAGGCATGGTGCATCGAAGCTATGATTGTCAATGTCATATTGTGTACACCTGTGTTATGTCTGAGTATGTCTTGTTTGCCCATGTGCCACATGGATGCAGTGTGTAGTGTTGGCAGCATGTCTTAGTGAGTGGACAGTACGAGTGTGATGTGTGCAGTACAGATTTGCAGGTGTACATCTGTGAACATGGTCGGGGTGCACTGTCTGCATGTGCGTGCATATTGGACACATGGGATGTGTGACATACCCTGGATTACACATTGTTAATATGTCCGAGTATCTCTTGGTGGCTAGTATGCATACTACTATAGATATGTTCTAACATGGGTACACATGTGTGTGACATGGTTTGTCACTCTGCTGTGGGTGATACTGTTACTAACTGTCCCTAACTGTCACTGTTTAGCATTCTGGTAGCATACACAACCTCATCAGCCTGACTATAAACAATTATCAGATGATGTACAGACAAGTGACACACAGATGTAGTGAACTCAGTGACAGTTGTATCCTTCCAGTACTATATTACAACAGTAACCAGTGGTATTGACCGCCACCCATTCCTGGGCCCACACATGTTTGGCATATAGCCCCTTAGGTGCATGCAAACACACTAGGGATATGTCCATCCACATCTGGAAATGCATGCAGTGGCCTTCAATGCATTCTCCAGATGGGACACATATCCTACACAAGGGTATCATACAGACAGATGCCTGTTGTCCACAACATGCTGCAGAGCTGTAAGCCTACTATAGCATTGTCATCCACATTTACTATACATAGTATCCTGACAGAATCTGGGCATCTTGGGGCAATGCAGAAATTGCCTCATGTACACAGACAACCCTCTCCTCCTACCACCCAACACTACAACCTGTGAGAGATGCACTGATATAGCTAGACTGGAAGCAATGGTCTCTTCACCCATGACTGGAATAGACAGTCAAGAGGTGATGGTAAACACTTGCACCACATAGTCCCTCAAAACCTACACCACCAAAACACACACATAGAAACACAAAACACACACCTACATTCGTGGAGCCTCTCAATAGAAACCTGCCCAAGCATCAAACACATCCGAAGCATAAACGCAAGCAAACTCCACCCCCCAACAAAACCCAAATGACACATAGACCACTAACTCAGTGTGCCACCCAAACACAGCCCATAAGGCATAACAACGTACCCAACAGTCTAGTCATAGGTGACTCTATAGTCAGGCACACTGATGTTCCACTCACTAGACTAAACAAGGAGAAAGTTACTGTCAGCTGCCTGTCAGGTGTCAGGATCTGCCACATAATGCATGCACTCAGGTCGCTCCACAATAAGTACAGATATGACACTGTCATTGTCCATGTTGGTTTGAATTACCTGAGACGTACCTCCATGGACTACATGAAAAGAGACATGGAGGAGCTCTCCAATATTGTATCCCAGCCAGATATGACCCTAACCTTGAGTAGCATCCTGCCATCACCCAGAATGATACCACAGTACAAGGACAAAATGATTGCCTTCAGCAATTGGCTATGCTTCTGGTGTAATTCTAAGGGGATCCATTATTTGCCTGCCTGGGACGACATGATCGACAGACCACAATACTTTGCCAGAGATGGCCTGCCCCTGTCGCCCTTAGGATTACAATAACATTGTCATCTGTGCAGTGACAGGGACCTGGTTCAAAGCTTCTGAGAGCACCCCTGCATTACCAGGCCACAATTCATACCACACCTTTCAGCCACATAACCCTGAACGAAGCACTAAAGGCGGCGGCGTGTCCATATTCATTAAGGATATCCACACTTCCAGGCTAGTGACTGCTGATTCCTACACATATGCACTTTATAAGCACTTACATGAGTGCATGGAACATGCTATCCCTAGTAGAACCAAGATGTTATCCTCCAAGAAAAGGGTAGACAATCTGGTGGTCCTCTGCCATAAACAAACTCTACAAAGGATGAAAGAAACTGTTGCAAAAAAGAGTAGAACCCATGACTGGTGGAACTCCCTGGTCAACCTCAGTATGAAGCTGAGATCCCACATAAAATCCTCCAAAGCTAGTTATGGAAACTAAATTGCCACTGACTCTGACAACAACCACAAAGCATTTTATAGCTATGTCATGAATCTAAATGGGAACACTCAGATCTGTTTTGAGTTACAGCACAATGGCACTTAAATATACAGAACCAACTGATATTCCCAACATCTGAGCAGATAGATTCAGTGCTAACTTTATCCCCCTCTCACCCCCTAGAGGGCACATCTGTATACCGGATGTATGCAAGCTTACTATAATCACGGCTGCACACGTGAAACACACACTCTCCAAAGCCAAGAACACAACATCCATGGGACCTGTCAGTATCCCAGGCTGTGTTCTACACAGCCTTCAGAATTAACCGGCACCCTACCTAAGTACCATGTTCAATCATAGCCTCACCTCAGGCTTTGTACCCACTGAATGGCACAGTGTGAAGGTTATCCCACTCCACAAAGGTGGAGCCACGAAGGACCCCAGGAACTACCGGCCCATTAGCCTGATGAGCCTGGTCTGCAAGGCCATGGAACATATCATCGTGGAACTCACAAACAAAGATATTGGTATTCTCCAAACTCTGGACCCTAACCAGTATGGATTTGCAAAAGGCATATCATGCCTACTACACCTGATTGACGTATTTGAACCAGTCACCAAAGCCATACATGAGGATAACATGGTTCACACAGCTTATCTAGATCTTGCCAAGGCTTTTGACACCATCCCCCACTCTGGAATTCTAGGTAAGGTCACTAAACTAGGTATAAACCCCTATGTCACAAGATGGGTTGCCAAATGGCTCACAGACAGCACCCACACTGTGGATGTAGTGGATTCCAAATCCGACATCAGACCACTGGCGAGTGGAGTAACACAGGGTTCAGTCCTGGGTCCTCACCTGTTTGGTATCTACTTCTCTGAAGTGCAGGCTAACACAGAAGGTCTTTGGCTAACAATCCCTGAGACAAATACCTGGTGTCAAAGCCATGTCCTGAAGCTCAATGCCAAACAGTGTATTGTCACCCCCTTTGATAAAAACTCTGTACCCAAGACCTACCACATAGCTGGTAGTGTACTTAATGCTGAAAATGTGTTAATAGACCCTGGGACACAGGTGGACAGTAGTCTCCCCTTTGATAATCACATCGCCACAGAGGTCAGGAAATCCATCTGCATGGGTCATCTCATCACAAAAGGATTCTCACCCTGAAATAAAGAGGTCATTGTTCCACTCTACTCATCGCTTATTAGACACATTACAGAGTACAATGGCCCTTTTGTTATGTACCTAACAAGACATCTACAACAACTGAAAGACCACAGAAGTACCTCACATAGTGGATTACTGGCCTCTAACAGATTCCCTACACAGACTTTCTCAAATAACTACAGCTTTACTCCATCGCATATCGCCTACTCAGGGCCGATCTCTGCCTAACATACAAAGCTATGTCAAACCCAGATCTGTTGGACATGCTCCCGTTAAAGAAATCCCAATCCTTCTGAGCTACACACTCTGGGGACATAAACCTTGTCACGACATGCTGGAGGGATAAATTCCTGCCCCAGAGACTTCCCATTCTCTGGAACAGACTACCTATGTCAAACCGGGCACCTCATTAGCACTCTTCAAGACATGTCTTGATGATTGGATGGGAAGTGGTCAATTCACCCCAGGAATCAGTTCTGTGACTCTGCTCGACGGGCACAGGAAAATAAATTTCTTGGGTGGCGAAAGCCAGGGTACATTTTTGGATAGGCTTGTATGGGCCCTAGGGCCAATAGCCTAGTTCCTACCTATGAACCTATGACAGTACCACATAGGTGGTAGCCCCCGACATATATGTTGGGTAACAATTTGTACGTACAGCCAAGTGTTATGTCTTCTGTCCTTTGGTATCCACATATCCAAAGGTATTCTGAAATCCCTTTGTGTATCACATAAGCAATAAGGGGCCTGTATGCATATCCACAAGTCTGTTGTACACCTATAATGACTGTCCATTATTGCCAGACCATGTTGTGTATGAACATGTCTGACATATACCCCAGGCATGTACCCTCGCTCATAGTAGTCTATACAAACCGTCATGGGTATGTGTGACACAGTTGACTATGGCCACAGATCACTACAGTGGCCGGCCTTGTCACATACATACCTCTGTGACCTATGATCTGAGAAGCAGCTGCGCATTCTGTCACAGGTAAGAAATGTATTCATGTAGTATGCAGGCTACACACTTATGTACTACTTGAGGTTACATGTACATATATGTATTTGCCACACAGATACCTGATGTGTGCAATGCACATACTGTTTGTTCCCTGATATGTCATACCGCAGTAAAAGAGAAACACAGATCACATTAACCAACAGTGCCACACACATACACTCAGCAATTGCAGGATTCAAACCCCTACCTAGCTATGTTATTACACTAGTCACATCTGCATTAACACAAGGCGATGTATGCTTTACTTGAGTTTTTAGTTCCACCACTATATTTATAGGATACTGACATCATCACACTTGGCAAAGAGCAATATACCTCATTGTAGGTATTTCCCTAGTCTCCAAAAAGGACATTCCCCTCAAAAGAAGTCACATGTACACACCCCCACACACAACAATTGCAGTATTCAAACCCCTACCTAACTATGTCATGATACTAGTGAAGTACGCATTAACATGACATGCTATATGCTTTACTGGGATATTTCATTTCCGCTGCTATAGTTGTAGGATGCTGACATCTTCAGACTTGCTAAAGAGGAATATAACACTTGTCAGGCATTTCCCTACTCACCAAAATAGGCACTTCTCTTCAAGGAAATCACACAGACACACACATTCCCCACACACACACTCAGCAATTGCAGGATTCAAACCCCTACCTAACTATGTTATGACACTAGTGAAGTACGCATTAACACGACACACTATATGCTTTACTGGGATTTTTCATTTCCACTGCTACATTTGTCAGATGCTGACATCATCAGACTCTACCTGGTACTATGTGCACTTTGTTGTATGCAATCCCAAGACTGCACCATGGGGGACAGCAGGTGTTAACAGCTTGAACAGGACACAAGAATACTTGGCTTGTGTGATCTATCTCTGGACCAGTTGCAAATCCATCATATGACAATACATATCTATGCACAGAGTGTTGACTATGTAGATACAACATGTGTCTGGGATTCTGGATATTGTTTATGACTTTAATCATGTGGGACCCTATGGCCTTGCAGATGAGATGTCATAGGCATAAAACACTACAGTTTCCATGGTCTGTTGTGCACCAACACTTGTGGGGTGTGCCATATGTTGCTGTAACCAGTTCAACAGTTTCATATCCTGTAGAGAGGGTAAGGCTCATCAGACTGTTCAGGTGCAGGGTCTGTTTGTTCTGCAGTTCACATATGACACATATGGGATACATTGTAATCCACTCGATGCCATGTGTTCAGCTTTGGGAGTACCTGTATATCCAATCTACATGTGATATCCCCTGGTATGATGATAGAGCCTTTTGACAGTGGGAGGTGGCTATGTATGTATGGCCTTGTGTGACAGGGGATGTTGGCATTGTCAGTCATTTACAGTTGACCCTGACTCAGGGCATATATGAGTGTACATTGCTATGCATGACATAGCTGAAGGAAGTGCCATAGTTCTGTCTGGACTCCTTCACAAATAATCTTACCAAGCACCAAGGAACATAGGCACTAAACCCATGTTATACACTTTTACACACTTAACACCCTACTGATCCTTTTTTTTCAGTCAAATGAGTATTTCATCATCGTATCATGACACGTCCGAGGATTGGCTTTGTGTGTAGTCTCCAGTCCAGCTGGTGAATATGGGGATTGTCAGTAAATGTATTAACTGCCTTATGTACACAGACAACCCTCCCCTCCTCCAAACATACCCATATATTTGTGAGAGATGCAACTCTATGGGCAAACTGGAGGCTGAGCTCTCTAGACCTATGACTGGCACAGTCTATCAGGGGGAGAAGGTAACCACACACACTACGACTCCAGTGTCACATAGACCTATAGCAACAGCAAACCAAACACATAAACACACAATCACATACTCGGAGGCTCTAGATAAACCTCTACCTAAGCATCAAAGACCCCCACAGCAGACACCCAGACACCTGCTTCCCCACCAGTATACCCACATATCACAAAGTACACAATGTCACTGTGCCACACAGTCAGTGTCCTTAAGGCTAAACAACACACCTAATACACCTGTGATAGGTGACTGTATTGTCAGACACACTGATGTCCCACACACCAGGCTGACCAAGGTGAAGGTCACTGTAAGCTGTCTATGGGGTGCCAGGATGCACCACATAACACATGCACTCAGGTCACTCCAAATCAGGTACAGATATGACTCCGTTATTGTCCATGCTGGTGTGACTGTCCTGAGACATTCCTCCCTGGACTACATGAAATGAGACATACAGGAGCTCTATGATCATGTCGGCCAGGCCAATATGACCCTGTCCTTGTGTAGCATCTTACCCTCACCAAGAATGATGCCACAGTATAAAGAGAACATGATCAATTTTGACAGTCGGCTAACGTATGTGTGTCATTCACAGGGGATCCAGTGTCTGTCGGTCTGGGATGACATGCTCATCATGCCACATTGCTTCACTAGGGACGCCTTGCACCTGACACCCCTGGCCTTTCGAAAACTGGCTAAGGCACGTGGCACACCCATAGTGCCTTTTTTAGTCAGGGCTCACATGACAAATCCCACTCCATAGGCAATATCAGGTGAAATTAACGAAGGGTAATGCTGCTCAATGCCAGAGGTGTACACCTCAAACTGCATGCACTCAAGGCTCTCTTCAGTATGGGGAATATAAATATCTGTGCAGTAACAGTCACCTGGTTCGAGGCTCCCAACAGCACCCCAGCACTACCAGGTTACACATCATACCATGGTTTTCTGACACAATAACCAGGCCACACCACATAAGGGGGGAGTATCCATATACGCCAGAGATACACAAACCTCCAGGATAGTAGCACTGCACAAATCATTGGGGACCATCCATGTGTAAGTAACAGTGGCCTAAACCGCCTGCTACAGACCACACTCCCAAACCCAGGGAATACACTCGGCTTTCATGAGAACAGAACACTGTAGAATATGTAGGTGTGTACAAACAACATTATATTGGATGACCTGTAGTAGCCAAACATTTACTGGGAATACTACTCAAGCCCCAAGACCCTCGCACAATGGTTCCTCTTATATATCAAATCATATGCTATGGAACAAGTGGTCAACACCCCCACATGAGGGGTATACATATTGGATCTGGTCATCACCAACATAGGGACTCTATGTTCCACACCAGACGTATACCCCTCATTGTTAAGGTCACACCATACATTTATGTCACTGGACATCCATATCCCATCGCCATACCCAGCCAAGGTAATCTCGGTGAGGTACTTCTCAAAAGCAAATGTCATACTTCTCAGAACAGAGGTGTTTTTCTTCAAAGCACCCAGGCCACTGGGAACTACGACTCATCACAGTATCCTTTAGAAACCCATTTTATGGACACCTACGGGAATGCATGGATCATGCTATTCCACATGACTCCAAGACTCACTCCTCTAAAGGCAGGTGACCTGTCTGGTGTACCTCGGACATAAATAAGCTATGCAACAAAAGGAGGAGGCTACTACATGATAGAGCAGTCTCCCACAAAGGGGAGGCATCTCTGATCAGTACTAGCATGAAGCTACAATCAGTCATAACATCATGTAAGACCAGCTTTGACACTACGATTGCACATGACACTAAAGGCAATCACAAGCCCTTCTTTAGTTATGTCAGGAACCTGGGTGGCAACTCCCTTATATGCTCTGAGTTACTGAATAATGACAATGAAGGACACTTAACCCACACACATTGCAAAAATCCTGGCAGACAGATTGAGTGCATATTCCTAACCCCTATCCCCCACACACACATGTCCCTGACAACAGAGTGTAGCCTCCCTGACATCACAGATAAACATGTGAGAGCTGCCCTCTCCAAAGCAATAAAACAGCATCAATGGGTTCAGACAGTGTCCCAGGCTGCATCCTACACATGCTTCATGAAGAGCATAACACTCACATAACATCAGTGTTCAATATCAGACTTACTACAGGATATGTACCCAAGGAATGGCATACAGCAACAGTGGTCCCGCTCCACCATGGTGGTTCTACAAGGGACCCTGGACACTATCAGCCTATAAGCCTGACTAACCTGGTCTGCAAAGCTATGGAGAGTATCATCCTGGGACACATTTACAGATGTTCACAACCTCCAGACACTGGATCCTACCCAATTCACCTTTGTTAAGGGAAGATCTTGCGTCTTGCACCTGCCGACTTATTTGAATCAGTTACCAGGGCCATACACATAGGGAAGGTAGTCCACACAGCCTACCTGGACCTCACAGACCCCTTTGGCACAATACCACACTCGGGCACCTTAGATGCACTCACCAGCTTACATATCAACACATATGTCCCAAGTTGGATTGCAAACTGGATCAGGGGTAGCACCCATATGTTCAGATGTGCAGGTGCCATGTCAGTCTCTACACCAGTTACATGTGGCATCCCACAAGGCTCAGTTCTGAGACCTGTCTTGTTCAGTATATATTCCTGCGAGGTACAGGCTAACACAGGGGGAGTATGGCTGACCAGGTTCACAGATGACTGCAGACCGGGTGCCATAATCAACTCTCCAGCTGACACATGCATCCTCCTACAGGGTCTTCCAGAGATGGATAAGTGGTGCCAGAGCCATAGCCTACAACTAACTGCCATACAATGCATACACATCCCCTTTGTGAATGACAAAGTGCACACAGATTAACACATAGGTGGTAATCCATTACATAGAGAAGGTGTACATATGGATTTGGGGTCCACAGTAGATACTCATCTCTCCTTTGAATATCACATTGGCAAAGTGGTTAGGTAGACCTTCTATATAGCCCAACGTATCCCAAAAGGTTACACATCTAAATCCAGAGAGGTCATTGTGCACCTGTACTCATCACACCCATACTTGAGTACACTGTCCCATTTGGGATGTACCTTACCCGACACCTGCAGCAACTGTCATGACCCCTAAGGTACCTCATGAAGTGGAACAGGAGACTCATACAGATGCCCTACACAGTTCAGCTACAGAAACACCAGCTGTACTCGGTTGCTTAACGGTTTCCCAGATGCAATCTATGGCTGCTGTATGCAGCCATGTCCAGCCCAGACTTGCTGGACATGCTTCACCTCAGGATATCAGAATCCCTTACTGTTACACACTCCAGGACTTCTACCTCAGCACAGCATTAATAGGACATGCTGGAGGGACAGATTCATACCCCAGAGGCTCCCCTCACTCTGGGACGACATCCCAGTCCAAGTTAGGCAGATCCCCTCACTGACCCTCTTCAAGGGAAATACTGACAAGTGGATGGGTGATCATACATTTACCCCTGGGATCTCTTCTGGGTCCCTGCTAGACAGAGGCACAGTACACTAACCATACTATGGCTATCTTGCACAGCACAGGGTGGTGACAGCCATACACACTCTGGCTAGGCTTCTGAATGCCCTAGGGCTGATACCTAGTATCAACCTATGAACCTATGTACCTATGATAATATTTGGAGTGCACATTGTTTATTGATGATACTGACTGCAGATTTGTTATCCTCTTTACTTTCCCACTTTCTATGTAAAACATATTTATCTGTTGTACATATTTGATTATGACAGGATTCCCAGATGTTGTTTTATAACTGTATGCACAAGGCAGGATTGTTGGCTAGGGAGAGGTTTGTGGGTTAACAGGTGAACTTCCAGATATGTGTGGCCCACTGCTGCACTCAGACAAGGCCTAAGTGTGTGAGCATTTCCAGTTTGCACATTTACTGTTTTGTTGCCTGACATTTGTTTCAGTGTGTGAGCATGCCCAGTGTGACCTTTCAGTATGTTGCTGTCTGGAGGCCAGTATATTTGTTACCATGTGTGAACATGCCCAATATTAACATGTGTACTATGTGTGTTTGAAATCAAATTATATTTATACTGCAGGGCTCACCTTTGTGTCATAAGTTGACATGTATTATGCTGTGACTGAGGGGATTCCATGACACACTTTGCATACACTTATCAGCATGTCTTCAGACAAGCTGACCAGTGAAATACTGTCTTGGTTTGGTGGTTTGGTGTGGTGACTATAATGCACAGTGTCCTGGGTTCGAGGCCTGTCACTGCTTTAAATTTTCATACTGGCCAGACCAGACTGCTTAAACTAAAGCATATATGTGCATGTTTACCTGCTTTTGCTCAACTATGGGCAAATTTGACCAGACTTGACCAACATTGCTCAACAGTTTTCAACATTGCTGAACGTTGGCCAATATTCCTCAACATTGCCCAAAGTTGTGCCAGTTAGTGTGTAGGCTTATGTTTACATATACTACGCAGTGGCAAAGCTGTTTAGCACTGCTTTATATTGCTTAACACAGATCAATCATGCCTCAGGTGGTGCTGCAGGGCTGCCTATGTCAGATGCACATAGTACACTCCCTATACATGTTTGACAACAGGTAGTGTCAAGTTAGGCATCCCTTTTACTGTATGTGTGGGTCAGGGAGAGGTATCATTTCCAGGGTTCCTACTGAGCCAGTGTATGTGCTATGCGTTGCCTCTTTGCCAAGGCCAAAGCATACTGGGCATGCCTCCTTCTGCCTACTGGGGCAGGCTGAGGTTGTTCCTCCTCCGAGTCACCCTCCACCTGTGATGGCCTTGGCAATGGTAGGGGGCTGTTTGGCCTGGGCCTATGCTGATCCTGCTGCAGCTGTTTTCGCAGGATCATATTATGTAGCATAGCACATACTATGACAATTTGGGTACATGTAGTTGGTGAGTACTGCAAGGCTCCACCAGAGGTGTCCAGACACTGGAACTGTGACTTGAGCAGCCCAAACACACGCTCAATTACATTTCGTGTTTGTGCATGTGCCTCATTATGGAGTTCCTGTTTCGGTGTGTGTGCGTTTCTGATGGGTGTCATCAGCCACAGCTCCAGTGCATATCCAGCATCCCCCACTAGGTGACTATGAGGGATGTCCCCAATGGCAAATGTCTGGTACAGCTGCGTCAGATGCCAGATATGGGAATCGTGCTAGCTTCCAGGGCAGCCAGCACACACATTCATTATTATGCCCTGGGCATCACACACGACCTGGCAGTTGATGGAGGTGAAGCCCTTGTGGTTAATGTTGGCCCTACCCCGCTCACCAGCTGGTGCTTTGATGCATATGTGCATGCAGTCTATTGCACCCACTACCTCAGGATATTCTGCTATTTGCTGGAAGAGACGCATATTGCTGGCCAATACCTCATGGGAATTGGGGAAATATACATGATGACCGACATGTGCTGACATGGCATCCAGGAACTGGTGCAGTACCCTGGATGCTGATGCCTGTGATATACCCATCATATCACCAGTTGGTCTCTGGAAGGTACCTGTTGCTAGTATTCGTAGGCCAACACATACCTTGGTTTCCACTGGAATGGGTTCCCCTCTGTTGGTTCTGTGTGTGAGGCTTGGCCTGCACAGCTCAACAATTTGCTGCATGAGGTCTCTGTCCACTCTATAGCGCTCCACTATCTCCAGCTCATGGAGCCCCTGGTAGGTTACCCTGGGCCTGTACACTCTTCTCTGTCTCCTCACTGTGGGTTGTCCAGCAGCATTTCCATTGTCACCACCGTCAGCATGTTGCATATGTCGCCTTATAACAGCAATGGCAGCCACTAACATTTCTTTGTCTCAGTAAAGCTTTTTCAGTTTTCACTTCTATTAGCTTACTGCAGTGTCTGTTGTGAGAAACATACTGGACTGTTGTTTGCAGAGTTTTAAGTTCTAGGCTGGGCTGGACTAGTGTACTGCCTGTGTAATTGCCTGATTCTGATTGTTTTCCCCTGCTAGCTCTGCTAGTACTCCCTGGTAGCTTCCTACTATTTGTTGTGCTTCCTTTTTCCTTTCTGTTTCCTCAGGGGGGGGAGCACCGTGCACACAAGTGCAAACATGTGCACAGCAGCTGACACGCATGCACACATGCTTACATGGACTAAAACTTGCTTATTCAGGTTAAAACACGTGCACACCAGTGCAGATGCGCTTACAACTATTTACACAGCCTTATACATGCTTATTCCGGCTTAATCGCGTGCACTCATGCTTACACGTGCACACTCTTACTCGGGTTTACACGCACACACACGCATGCATACCCGTTCAGCAAGAAACTTTGGTGTTATCCACGGCATACACCTTCCATTTCTTGGCTTTCCCTAGCCTACCTGTTGACACACCTCTTTCCATGACAGCTGACACATGCCACTCTGCTCCAATGAGCTTCACTTCTTTCATACATACCCCCCTCGTGATGTCACCTATCTTCTACTCTGTTACTCCCCACTCCTACACTCCACTGACTGTGCTCATTTGCTATGTAAACTTACGATTCACTATCCTAACATTCATTTACATAGGATTGCCTACTAATGCTTGGTTACATCTCTTAGACTAAGCTTCCCCCCTTAGCAACCTCTACTCGGTGTCCATGTTGTCTTCAGTCTGCCATTCCCTTGCATTGTACATTAACAATTTCAATAAAATCCACATTTGTGGGTTTTAATTTTTAGTATTCTGGGTTTTAGAGCGCAGCCCGTTTGCGCAGCACTGTGCTACGCTTAAATATCGGAAATCGGTGAAAAAAAAATATTTTTATTTTCATATTGCATCAGGAAACATTTCCAATGGCCTTATATTTGGCCATTGGCATGCTTCCTGCACTGGATGCAACCTTTATTTGGAGCTGTCACGGCTCCGATTTGCTATTTGCAGAATGGTACTCAGTTGTCAACTGAGTACATTTCTGCAAATAACACTGCTCTTACTTGGACAGGTTCGGGTTTCCTGAATCACAAATATACCTCATTTGCATGCCTTTTGCCTGCAATTGAGGTAATTTGCATATCCCAGCCCAGTCCGTGTAAGAGCCATTTTAGGAGTTCTCTTACACGCCCCTACAGGCTGTTCCTGGATCACTCGTCGGACATGATGGATGCATGGAGTCTTACTCTACTCTAAGACTCCGTGCAAGCCTTTGTGAATCCGGCCCACTGTTAGTTACAAAAATGAGTCAATAGATTATGAGAAGAATAAAGATGGAATATCTTGCAGATGATTTTCAAGAAACAAAACAAATATACACATAATTTATGCCTTAGCAATGCCCTGTTAAGGGTGATCATGAAATGATGCACTCTGTTAGTACTACACCTGCCCTGTCTCTTCTACAGCTGTTAGTCAATAAAGCCGCTCACACAGGTACAACAATATCATCCTCTTGCTTCTTGTTAAGGGTCACTGCTTTACATGAGGATGGAGAGCTGGCATTAACCAATTAACCATTCCCCCTCATTCATCCTGAATGTGTGTGCTGGCAACCCCTTAGCAGTTACCATGACTCACATATCTGCCACAACTCCCAACTCTAACACAGATTTTCTGGGGTGGTATCCTACAGGGTCTACACTGAAGCCATAGCTGATGACACCCATCAGAAATGCCCACCCACCCACCAAAGAACTCTATAATGAGGCACATGCTCAAACAAGAAATATTATAGAGTGTGTTTGAGCTGCTGAATTCAGGGTTCTGATGCCTACATACATCAGGAGGAGCCCTGCAGTACAGTCCCCATACTTGTGCTGAAAGTTTCACTGTCTGTGCTATCCTTCATAATATTATTCTGAGAAAACAGCCACAGCAGAAACACCAAGGGGAAGGGTCACACAGCAACATACTGTATATACATGCATACATACATCGGGCAGTGCAGTGGTGCATAGGTTAATGCTGTCGCCTCACAGCAAGAGGTTCTCCGGTTCTATTCTTGGCTGGAGTGCCTTCTGTGTGGAGTTTGCATGTTCTCCCTAAGTTCGCATGGGTTTCCTCCGAGTACTCCGGTTTCCTCCCAGATTCTAAAGACATGCTTCTGGAGCATTTCTCCCCGGGCCTCCGCTGAAAACAGGATCTGTGGAACCTAGTCGGACTTTTCCAGTCAACAAATGTTAAATAAATAAATAAATAAAAATGCATACAGGTGAGGAGTCAGAGGGGGAATCAGCAGCCACTGTGGGTGTAGTAGACATAGGTGTACACAATATGCCCTCATCCTGGCCAAGAGACAATGGGTAGCACACATGCTCCTACCTAAAGGAGGTAAAACCTGCATCCTATATGCATACATTCATTAACACTGATGCCAGGCAACACTCAGAAACCATTATTTGCCCTTGTAATGGCTGTGTACCTCTAGCATCACACAGACTCAGCCCCAAAGTAAAACACTTGTAACTGCTGGAATTTCAAGGTAAGTGCTGAGGATGGAATATGGCAATAACTAAGAACACAAATGAATGACAGAGTTAAGCATACTGTTACCTGATGATGTTACTAAGTATAAGGTGTGCGATACAAGGCTGTTGTGTTTGTAACATATCACCCTCACACACAAACCCATGCTTAGTCCAAAACAAGAAACACCAATGGAGTACTGCATTGTTTACCATGAAAATACCAGGATGACTACGCAGTCGCAAGAGCAAAACTGTTGAAACCCAACCTTTACTGTGGAAACACAGAAATAGTACTTGGCTCTCCCACCCCCAAAATAACAGGAAAATGACAATTCGTACAATCCAATGAATAATGCATAATGCACATGTTATAAGTGATTTCTACACAATTGTCACAAAATGTGTACACATGTACAATACAAAATGAAATAGTCATGTCTCACTGTGCCAAGCACTACCTTGGCGGTGCCTATGGGCCATTTTAGAAGCATAACACCCCTGTGTCATTGATAATATAGTACATTACATTGCCATGGAATAAAATAGAAGAATGAAAGGTAACCAATTTTAACAATAACACTTGTAATGACCGTTAATAAAGCTGTTTATCTGTGAAAGTCAGTGCATGCCAAAAATGTCTATGCTAGGAGCGAACTATATCTTTTAACTTCCTAAGGCATATATATATAAAAGTTTTCTTTGTAACATGTTAACAAATCAGGCATGTACTTGAAAAATACAAGTATAACTTAGCAACATTAGAAACATTCTATGCAGATAACTCAAAAGGAATATCAGTCCTCTGTGTTCTATAAATGCACAAGTCCCCTCACTTTCAAGTTGTGTAGCTACATGGTTACCTTCTTATTGTGTAGATTCAGGCATCTGAGCATGGAGAAGATGCAAAAGAGGTATGAATTCATTAGAATTGCTGAATCCTAAACATTTGGCTTTATGTAACAGATGCAAACATAGTGTAGGCACCACCTCAGTGTTTGTTACTGCTGGATTGCAGCTGTCAATGACTAGTGGGAGGGAGAAGATATACACAACAGAAATTCAGACTCCCTACCTGCACTGTCAGTCAGGATAGACTTAGAAAGTGTTGAAGTAATTGCAGCAGACTTTGAAATAGAAGTCAAAAACACACATTTCTCAGTTACTGTGAGCACTATTAGCCAAACATTCATTCCTTTAATGAAAACTCTATATCACTGTCATGAAATTTCATAATACATTTTAAGGACAGTGATACAAAATGTCCTACAGACTGCATGTCTGAGAGTACAGCACAGATAAGAGAAGAATGAACACAATATAAAGAGAAAATGGAGATGCACTGGTGCAAACAATACTCATAAATGGTTATGTAATCCTTCATTCCACTACATATGTAAGTAGCACTTGTACAAACAGCTGGAGTGTACAAGTGTTATATGTCTGTATAGTACTGTGGTGGAAATGGGACTTGCTTGTATACACAATGATTTTCATTCCTACTGCAAAGCTGTTTCTGTGGCAAAAAGAGATGACACCCTTACTGTGTTTTGTAGGTTCATTAGTCTGATAGTTCAAATCCAGAGTTGTGTAGAAATCTGTAATGTGTGTTAAAATGTATATTTTAATGTTTTTTTCCTAATATTAACATTTGCTCGACACACAGCTTAGCACAAACATGGTGAAATGGATAAATACATTCAATTTAATGTTAAGTTACTTGTATGATAAAGACTGCATAAACTACAGCTGTGAATCAAAGGTGTGTATAGCAAACCTGGTAAAATGATGAAGCACACAGTGCACAGTAACTTTAGATCATGGTTCAAGTCCCACATTTATCTTTTAATGCTGAAACTTAATAAGCACTTGTTAGAAGATAATGCATGTTTAGCTTTACCTGTCATGTTTGCACATTACTTACCTTCATGCAAACACTGTCTAATGGCTCAGACAACAAGCAAACATTATCAATTTCAAAAAGGATACATTGTTTCCTCTTTTGATTTCTATCGCACAAACCCGCTAAGTGGAGTTGTGCTACAGTCAGCAAGCTTTCACAACACCTACAGGTCCAGAACACCTGTGTAGAATAGGCAGACACTTGTCAATTTCAAAAAAGATACATTGTGGTTTCTTTTGCTTACCATCGCGCGAACCCAGTAAATGGTGTTGTGTGTCAGTCTGCAACACCTGCAGGTCCAGAAAACCTGCAGACAACAAAGAGGCACTTGTCAATTTCAAAACACATGCATTTTATCATGTGTTGTTTGCCACCATGCAAACACACTAAGCAGTATTGTGTGGTAGTCAGCACACATGCATTGTAATGAATGTGAAAATATACAGCTGCTGTCTAGTTGTTCCTGTGGCAGCAGGTTTCAATTATGGGCTACAATACAGGTGAGCAAAGGTTCTAATACAGCAAAGTCCAAAGTTTTATTACTACTGTTGCAGTTTACTTTACTTAAGAATTAACATTAGAAAACATTGAGCATCAACAGGATACCAGAGATATATTACATGTGTAACTGTGGGTATCAGCACAACAGTGGTTTGAAAATTACATATTTATTTTCTGAACTTTCATGTCACACACATGCATGATTAAACACTCAGCTCTTTAATATATATGTATAACTAATGAACAGATCTGACAAAGAAAGTCTTAGTTGCAATGAGCACTCTGCACAGTAATTACTGAAAAAGATACACTTGTAGCACAAACTTCCCTGTGGCAACTGGTATAAGTTAATGATTGCAATACAGGTGAGCCAGGGTTATAATTTAGAACACTCCCAATTTTACTAATGCTTGTCTACTCAATGTTAAAAAAATATTTTTTTACTCAGTGTTAAAAAATAAGGAACAATCTGAACATAATTATAAATAATAACTATATACAACACTGGAGCTCATATGAATTATATGTGTGACTGAGGGTATATTGATAGTTATGTTTCTGTAATTATAATTGTCTTTTCTGGCCTTGGATGGATTTCATACTTCAATGATAGTCAACCACACATGAATGTATAAATCAGGACCTTGTCAGGTCACACAAATACATGGTTAACCCCTCACTCTGTCAAGCATATATATATATATATATAATTAATGAGCTTCACACTAAACCTACACATAGGCCGGGATTCACTAATCCTCTGTGCAAGACTAAGTCTTACATGGAAACTGCAGTCTAAGAGTATGATGTCAGAGCATCATGCAGATTCATGAGGGTGCGCTGACTCAACTCTAAGGCTAACACGGAGCGTGCACGAGTGCAGAGGGCATGTCAGACTGCCGAGCAGTCCAAATATCCACACCCCTGAAAGTGCCTAAACTGCAAATGTCAACTGAAATGAGCGAGTCTGCTCAAATGTCTACATACTGAACACTACACTCCCCCACATTCTAAATCCCTGTACAAGTTTAAAATGTAGAGCCTTCCTATTTTTTTTTTTATTATTCTCGATATAGCTGCCCGTATTTGCGCGTGTATGTGCGGGTTTGCCCATTGCTTAGCTACAGTTAGCAGTGTAGACATCGAAGAGGATAATAAACTACTTATATGCAAATTAAACCAAATAGCAATAGTGTAGTGGTAGAGCCCTCGCACAAAGAGGAGGCATTCCCAGTTCGAGTCCCGCCACTCCCCTTCCTATTTTCTGTAGGAAATGTGTGCATAAAAAGAATTCCTGACATTTACCTTTTAAATTTCAGTAAAATGCATTAATGGCCTATGTGGTAGTGAACAATAATATATATACATCGGGCAGCGTAGAGCAAGGTAGAGCAACGTCGAGCAATGTTGGGCAAAGTTGGGCAAAGTCAGCTAAACACAGCCACACCTCCTAGCTGGTCTGGCCAGTAGTAAAATAAAAAGCAATGACAGGCCTTGAACCCAGGATACTGTGCACCATAATCACAGTACTAAACCACTAAGCCATGACAGCTTTAGATATGGATGCATTTCCAACACACTCATATATATCAATGGAAGTTTACCCATTCCTAAGCAGGTTTGCTTTTAGCTGAGATTTTTCAAAACCGGCCAATCACAAATATGTGCGGGAAATGAGGCTCCATAGGTGGGAATAATTGCCATAACTGGTTGTAGCTCCCATCTGCAGACAGTATGGCAAGTGTTGGAGAGGGCTCTCATTTTCAAGCGCAACGGTGGGGCATTGAGGAGTCAAAAGTAATGGTTTGGCTCCTCGTCCATCATCATGATGCAAGACTCCTGCAGGGCCAGTTTCAGGGCACTGAGTACAAAGCAGAAGCCTGGAACCATCTAGCACATGATCTCACCAGTGCCACAGGCGTCCCTTGGACTGGTGAGCAGGTCAGACACCACTACTCAGACCTGAAGAGATGCAAGGAGGACCGACTGAACCAGTGGATATAGGAGGCCCGTGAAATGGAAAATGCCCCACTACTGAGTATGTAGCCATGGAATGAAGTATGTAAGAATTGCTATTGTAGTCTATGTTATGGATAGGTATGTCTCAATATCCCTTCATTTACTTCACAGCTGCAGGTGTCCGTGCTGTGAATCAGCAAGCCTATGCAGATAGGCTGTTAAGGCTGTGCCACCAGGCAGGTTAGTAATTATTCTGCATGTGTTGTCATATAAAAGAAGTGAGAGAGCCTGAAAAAGAGTGTTGTAACCCATTAATAAAGGTATAATAAGTGTTGAATAACTTCTCTGCATGTACTGTTATATAAAATAAGTGAGACAGCGTGAACATGTGTTGTAACCCATTAATAAAGGTATAATATGCCTTGAATAAAATACCTCTGCATGCACTGATATATCAAATAAATGAGAGAGCCACTAGAAAAGTGTGTAATGTAATTAATAAAGGTATAATTCCTGGAGTGTGTCTGTGTCACTTTCCTCGATATGTTATTGTACCCTTGCTTTACAGAAATAGTACTGTTGTATTAAGCGCAGTCAACCCACACATGGGTAGGCCCATATAAAGTGGATGAAGGGAGTGCCAGTAGCTGTTAAGCATATATACAGTCCTCAACTGTCGGTTCATGGCTGGCATGTACAGGTTAATCTGGCACATGAGTAGCTTGTTACTGTGTTCCCCAGAAATGTCAGTGTGCTGCTAGAAATGTAGGGGGCTGTCAACATATACCTGATAATGTCACTTGAACACATCCAGATATGTAGATATATAAATATAAATGAAATATATAAATATGTAGCAGTAACATCTGCATCCAGGAAAGTTTGTATGTCAGATACAGGTCAGGTATATCAAGAACTAGCAAAACCCATTTCACAATTTAATGGACATTGCCTAGTGTAATAATACATGTAGGGGATATATAACTGCAGTCAATAGGAATGTAGTGTAAACTATAAGTATATATAAGTTGTTAATGGAGGTATCTTTTTACATCCTACTGTATGTGCATAAACAATGCAATTCCATACCTCAATGGGTATGTCTAATCTCATAACATTTGTTGGGACACATGTCCTATTGGTTTATAAATATCTGCATTTACTTTGATGCATGTGCCCTGTTCACATACCACAATCTTGGTGGCCTGTTGCCACCAATCAATCCTGCATGCTGTTGGAATGTCCACTTTTGTTCTATATATGCATGTGTTATGTTTGCTGTTCAACTGTTGGAACTCTGGTGTGTTGGGTTAATGGGAATACTACTGTATGCTGTTACAATTAAATTGGAATGCTGTTGGCTATTACTAACCCATATTGTCATTAAATCCTCCTAAGCATAGAACGTATGGGAAGGCCAGTCCCAGTGGACCCAGCTGTCCCACCTCAGCTGGTGATGGCACCTGGCACCAGCAGGTCCGGTGCCCAGCCTGGGACCTCCTCCTCCATTGGTCCTGTGCCACCTTCAGGTGGAAGTGATTCAGGGGATGGGGCTCATCCCCCTGTGCAAGCGTGGCTGGAAGAGGGCCACCTATCACCCTCTGAACAGTCCGAGCTGTGGTGCGTAGGGAGATCAAGCATTCAGTCGCTGATCCTCTACGCCAGCTCGAGGCAAGAGAGGTGCAACTCATGAGTGAGTCTGTCCCTCCTACACAGCCCCCAGCACAGCCACCCTCCAGGCTGTGAAGGTGCAGTGGTGACTGCCCATTGGTGGGGATTTCAGTTCCACTGTTGCCATCTGTGGGCTCATGGGCTTACGATTTACAAACACCCTTCCCCGTCAATGGTGTTCACCCACCCCATGTGCCATATTCCACCCCTGTATGCATCTTGTTTGTCTTGTCTATTTACTTCCCCAACCTACCTCCCAAAATATACCTACTTCCCCTACCCCACATTCCAGTTTCACCTGAAAAAAAAATGGGCAATCTGCTCCCACAAAAAAATTACGCCCCATACATAGCTGCCCATTTTGCACACATGTCCGCTGGACACATAAACTGAAATTTAATTGGCAGTACAATATACTTCTTTGTCCTCACCCCTCTCTCAGGGGTGGAAGGTTTCAAATTTCCATCCAAATTACTAGTATATGCACAGCTGTTGCTGTTAAAGAAATGGGCAGCTATGGACCTTCCCTACACCTGTCCTGCACATCCTGAGCTGTTTTCCCTACTGTATTTCCCTCTTTGTGCCCCTTTTTCACCACTTTCCTATCTTCCCATTTTCTTTTCTTTCAAAGAAATGAGCGTGGGAGTAAGCACTTTTAAGCAGTACTTAGTGGGTTTGCATGTGTGTGCGCCTGTGTGCACCTAACTAAGTATTGCCAAGCATCACACAAACCCACTTACAACTGCTTAAAAGTGCCTTAGTCACCCTGCATGTGAGGGGGCCTTGTTCTGCTCAGCAGCAAAATAAAACACCAATGTCAGTCTCAAACCCCGGACCTTAGACACACTAGACTGCATGAAGTACCACTAAGCCACAGTAGATATGCAGCAGGTTGTTGCTGAAATATATATATCATGCATCAGAATGAGTGAATGTAAAGATAAGACAGGAATGCCATAAGATAAAACCTGTTCTGTGGAACTTTACCAGCAGTTGTTGTGGAATAGCATTACATGACTGTGATAACAGAACCAGCCATTTTAGCAGTAAATAATGTTACAGCAGCACTTTACAACCCCCACACAGTATCATAGCAGGACAATCCCCACCCAAATGTACAAAATACATGTGTGTTCAAGGTCCAGCAAGGATGTAGGTAGGCATACTCAGTACTGGAATTGTCCAGTTTTTATGAGCATCCTGTGCTAACATCAACAAAAAAAAACACAAACTGTGTAGAAGTGAGTACATTAATATCCACAGTATAGCATTTCACAAACAGTTCATGTGCCAAATGAAAACATCTCAATAACTACGTATATATGGCAGCTAATTGTATAAGTAGAAAAGAAACTACATACTCCCATGTATCTTGTGTTAGCATTTGTAGGGGTGAGTACAATTCTACACAGTCAACTGTGTACTGTAAGTGGCAACATTCAGGTCTGAGTACAACATTCAAATCACTGGCTACACCCCCAGCATCAGTTATAAGAAGTATACCAACCTTCTGACTTACACAACGGTGTCCACAGCAAACAAGCATAGTCCCTACTTCGGAAAGCTGAAAGGGCTACTCCTACCAGACTTAGCAATTTATAGGATTGGGTTGCTATGACAGTGAGTACTGCAAGTACCACACAGCAGGCTGCATGCAATTGCCAAATGGTGGCCACCAATTGGTGCAGAGGCCATCACATGCACATGTGCAGATACCCATAAAAGCAGGCTGTACTTGCTGTCCACACATGCAATCATTTCAATGCAGGTACGGAGGGAGAGAGAGAGAGAGACACAGATGCAGACAACAGCTGCAGAAAAAAAGAATAAAGAAAAAATATATATCAAAAGAAAAAGTAATATATTGAAAGAAAAAAAGAAAAAATAATAGAATATACTGAAAAAAATATATATTGAAAAAATATATTGAAAAAAATATATTTGAAAAAATAATAATATATTGAAAAATAAATAATATATTGAAAAAAAATATATTGAAAAAATATATTGGAAAAAAATATATTGTAAAAAAAAAATATATTGAAAAATAAACAATATATTAAAAAAAATTATATGGAAAAAAATAAATATATCTCAAAAAATAAATAAGATATAATAAATAAATATATATGAAAACACACGGAAACGACAAATATGAACACATACAAAGGAAAGGTATGTAACAGCTATGTATTTACTGGCATGTAGTAGATGTTTATGAAGAGTACTCTACATAGTTTGAATCATCCATATGTGGCAGCAGTACGTGTCTATGCACAGATGCCCTGCATAACTACTGGCATGGAGAAATCAGTGTGTAGCTGTGTGCAGTGGGATATGACTGTGACATATGTAGTTCAGCATTAAATGTCAAACATCTGATCCATGTTATCTGTGTTCTGTACAGTAGTGTGTACAATGTCTGTTTGGGGGAGTAGCACATACAGTTATATAAACATGGATGTGACAGAGTAACAAATGCATGATAATCATATTAATGTGTAGCTTAGCATTGGCAACAGCTGTACCAGGCTAGTATGCTAATCTAGCATTTGCAGCTATATATACACCCTCTAATATTACTGTGTGCTCACATGTGACACCTGTTCATGTTGCAGCAAGGCTCAACAGGTCAGCCGTGAGGTACACGAACTTACAACAGTGTGGACCTTGTGTGTGTATGGCACACACACATATGGAGAGATCTGTCTGTGTCAGATATATTAGAATCTGTACATGTGCATAGAGCAAGGGACATACTGCATCTGGTAGTGAAGAGTGGACATATATATGTTGTTGAAGGTTGTTATGTGTCTATTTCTATGTAGGTTGTAGTGTGTGGTAAACAAGACAGCATACAGTGCTGGTATATGATATGTGGTGGTTAAATGCTGTGGGTATGATTCGTCAGGTTTGCAGTGTTGCAGCCATTGAGGCCTGCTAAAGCTATGTGGGCTGAGAACACCTTCAGTGCATTACGCACAACACTGTACAATATTATGACATAACTTTATACCTCACAACCTTCACATAATTGATATCCCCACCATGAAAGATGGACTGCATATGTGCCTATATGTATATTTATATGTACACCAATGGATGTTTATATGTATGTGTGTGTATATATATATATATATATATATATATATATATATATATATATATATATATACGCGGTAGTGGTGCTACGGTAGTGTTGTCGCCTCACAGCAAGACATTGTCCCGTTTGATTCTCAGCTAGAGCGTCTTCCGTGTGGAGGCATGTGTGAATGGGTGTGCCTTCGTTGAAGGTTGTGCGTCAGGGCTGGTAACTCGGCATGTAAAAATCCACTACCAAACATTAGCTGACCGAAGTTCCTCTGTGGTGACCCCTAACCGGGATAAGCCGAAAGACACAACATATATATATATATATGTATATATATATATATATATATATATATATATATGTGTATATATATATATATATATATATATATATATATATATATATATGTATATATATATATATATATATGTTTATATATATTTATATGTTTATATATATATATATATATATATTTATATATGTGTGTGTATATATATATATATATATATATATATATATATATATATATATATATACATAGAGAGAGAGAGAGAGAGAGGGAGAGATACAGGGACATATTTACTGCAACAGATGCCTGGTGACAGAGCCATGGACTCAAGCTCAATGTTGACACTGCATTGGCATCCCTTCTTGCAAAAACTCTGTACCCATTAACACATAGGTGGTAGTCTACTAAACACCAAAGGTGTGATAAGAGACCAGGGGACACAGGTGGAGAGTAGTCTCCCCTCTGATAATCACAGTGCCACACTAGTCATGTCATCTGTCATCACAAAAGGTGTGTCATCCAGGGAAATATAGGTCAGTGTTCCCCTCTACTCATCACACATAAAGCCCATTATAGAGTACAATGCCCCATGTGGTATGTACCTCACAAGACATCTACAGCAACTGGAAACGACACAGACATACCTCAGAAAGAGTCATACTGGCCTCAAACAGATGCCCTATGCAGACCTTCTCACAAACCCATAGCTAGACTGTGTCGCATACCGCCTACCCAGAGGTGACCTCTGCCTAACATACTAAGCTATGTCAAACCCAGAGTTGTTGGACATGCTCCACGTAAAGAGATCACAATCCCTATGAGATACACGCTCTAGGGACCTAAACCTTGTGACCTCAATAAACAGTACATGCTGGAGGGATAGATTCCTATCTCAGAGAAATCTCATACTCTGGAACAAACCACCTATCAATAGCAAACAAAGCTCCTAATTAGCAGTAGTCATAAATAATCCTGATGATTGTATGGGAGATAGGAAATACACCCCGGGAATCATTTATGTGGCTCTGCTTGTCAGGGCCACGTGAAACGTAATTACCTGTGTGTCAAAGGCCAGGGTAGCATATGGCTAGACCTCTATAGGCCCTAGGGCCAATAGCCTATTACCTACCTATGAAGCGATACACACCCACATGTACTTGTTGCAATAATTGCTATGTGAGGTTGACTGAGTGTGATGGTGAATGTGTTGGTGAATGTGTCAGAGTTCTGAATATGTGTGATAGCTTAGTGGGAAACTGTTTCTGTTATGGTATTATGTGTCCTAGCTGTGATTCCAGCAAAAGATGTGTATGCAATTGCTAGGTGGAAAAAGCAGTATGCCATATGGTCTGTCGTAGTCCCTTGGTGTCGACTGGGGTGTCCCATTGTAGGCTAAAGCAGTACATGTATGCTTATTGAGTGTTACTGCTGGTGAATACAACTCCTGTATGAACTGTAGTACTACCTGAAGCTGTATGCCTAAACAGCACAGTATGGTGTATGTCCACATTTCTTATAATCACTGTTTTGTGTGTTCCCTGTAGTCCTCACAGATTACATACCTCAGGCATAAGTTTTTGCAACTACTGACACACAGTACTGTATGGTACACAGGTAAAGGTCATCTGGGTTGCCATACCTTTGTGTCTGGTATGTATGTCTGATGTGTGTGTGTGGGTATGCCTGTACCATGGCCTCAGTCATATGTGTGTTACAGGATATAGGTGCTATCTAGCAACATATATAGTGTAGTACAGCAGTATGCCACCTATATTAATGAATGTGCACATTTGTTAGGCAGGGGTTTGCCATCAACGTCTAGTGTTGTCTACTGGTAATACTGTAACTGGACTTTACAATCATTGCAATGGATTACATATTTCTTGATGCATTAGCTTGATATATACCTCCTGTGGCTAGGTGGTGCATTGTGTCACATACAGTGTGCCATGTACTGTTTATAGTCTTACATACTGGTTTATCTTTGTTGCTGTGCAAAACATGGTTTGATATATAGAGTGTGCCAGGCACTGTCAAGCAGTTGTGGGCTGAGCACTGATATGTGGTATTGAAAGTGTGTATCCTCTGACAGCCAATAGGTTGCTATATACGGCAGTTAATTGATATCTGTACTTTAGAATGTTAGGTGTTCCACATGACCTGCTCACACATATTGTTTCATTGTCTTCCAGGGTGATGTCCCACCATCGCAACCCCACCTATAGCCAGGCAGAGGAGGAACAGATAACAACAAGCCTGGTGCAGCACTATGCCCTACTGTTCTCCAGAACCAGCCACGACCAGCATGAGTGGACTGCACTGTGGCAAGATCTTGTCCATAGGGTAAATGACATAGGCATGCATAACCAGACATATGAGCAGGTACAGCAGTGATTTAATTAGACATGTCCAGCAGCATGGGTCTGATATCCGTAGACAACACCTTTCCACACTTGGGGGGATAGCCATCCATCCCCCCCTCACCAGAGAGGAGGAGCTGCTCCTGAGCCAGGTGGCTCCTGGCCAACAACAACAACAAGTAACATGTATCATCATGGAGGCCAGAGCCACACAGCAATTTGACACAGAGCCTGCAGGTAACATGGCATAGCTGTAGACTACCGTTACCTCTATTGGTAGAGCATGCTTATGTGAGATGTGTACTGTGTAGTTAGAAGATGTGGTGCCTAATGTTGTGCAATACTAATAATTAGGAATATAATCTGTAGGCCTGTGACTGTCAACCATTGTACCACTGTAACATTGCAAACACACAGTAACAATGCCACAGTTGTTGCCACTGACAAACTGGCTCATATCCTTCTAGGTCCCTCTGGTGTGACAGCAAGGCAGCAGACCCATGCTGGTGAGTGTGTTCTACATTTAAAATTGCTAATTATATGTGCATGTCATAGGTGAGGTGTAGGCCATGTACATGTATCACACCTATGCATAATGCATGCTGTGCATGTTTGCTGTGAGACTATGCACATCCCAGTAACATGGGTAGCTGCCTAAAACACATACAATACACAGAGCATCCCACACATTTGTGGCAACACTGTAGTGGACATTGGATAGGCAGAGTCGATACACATGCACACAACATACACAACTTTGTCATACGCAGTACACGTTAACATGCTACACATGGCGTATTCAGACATCCGCTGTAAGGTCACACTCCAGTATCCCAAATGTCATCCACACAGCACACATAATATACCTGAGGGGTAGATGCCTCTCATGTGGCTGTGTGGCACTCTTCAACACATAACACATTCATGTTAGGCAGTGCCCCCTATTGGGCACTATATAAACCCATGTAACAACTGGCTGTGAAATGGTGAATTTAGCCATGGTACTGCAGTTCTGGTACAGCATGGTATTTGCCGGTCTGGCACACATTAGTAGCCTTGAGTGACCACATGATGATGCATGATGATGGCTCATGGTACTAAACCCCATCCAGTTACAGTGACCACAGTACTGCACATAGCATTAACTGTTATGTACCTCAATGTTGTGTGTGTGCAAACATATGCACCGATACACAATATGCATAGCAATCACCATTTGTACAAAGTGACACATATATGTCTTGTAATGCTATTGCGTGTATAGGTCACATGACACACACTGTGTATGTGTGATGTTTAATGTTGCAGTTGTGTTGTAGCATGCCATGCCATGGCTGGCACTGGCATGTCCACAATATGTCCTACACTCACAATAACCACTGTACAATGGCTATGTTGAGCAATGGTATTCCATCAGATATACATGCAGCACTCATCCTGTGTGTATACATAGCATGCATATGCTAAACCTGTGTCCACAATTATCTGCCAAAGACACAGAAGCTCTAATCAGAAATGGATATGTATGTGACACATAGATACACATCCAGCCATACTATGTATACCTGTGAGTGATGGTGCACAGGACATTGCAGAGCTTTTAATACTTGCACAGCAATGTTGTGTCCATGTACACATTGCATTCCAGGGTGAGGCAAATCACTGAACAGCAACACACATGCATCACAGCCATGTATACTGTTATTAGCAAGGGCTGTCTACACCTGCACTGCATGCTGTTGAGCAACACACGTGCTGCATGCTGACACGTGTGATATAACTGTTTGCCTTGTGATACTGTACCCCACCATCACCCGCTATTGAGTATGTTCTGGATTGCTGGTGGTGTGTGTGTGTGTGTGTGTGTGTGTGTGTGTGTGTGTGTTTTAGTGAGGAGTGCATTTGTGTGCATGTGTGCATGTGTTCATGTGTTAATGTGTGCATGTGTTCATGTGTTCATGTTCATGTATGCATGTGTTCATGTGTGCAGGTGTGCATGTGTTCATGTGTGCCGACATCATGTACAGGTCGTAAAGTGTGTTTCCTGTCTTCCTCTCACAGTTGCTAACTTTGGGCTGGTTCACTGCAGCGGGTAAACTAATGTCGCTGAGCAAAATAGTGATGATGATGATGATGATGATGATAGGTGTGTTGAGGCACAGGCATGTTTGCCAGGGTCTGTCGTTGGGCCACCAATTGACAGTACACAAGTGTCCACCCCATCCATGCACACAGTCAAACTGCCAATACATCCCTCACCAATGCCCTTAGCTGAGGGACAGCATACAGTCAGCATTGGCCAGGACAGTGTGGTATTCATGGCACATGCATCCCGACACAGCAGCCGTACCCAGATGTCTGAAAGGGTACCACATAGGCACATGTCCAGGTGTTCTTGTCAGAGCACTGCTGCTCATCATGCCACTGGCAGACGTGCCACAGGTCTTACAATGACACACATGTTTCAGGCTGTCATGGAGGCACATGCACATATGGAATGTTACACCAGACAGGGACTAAGGGCACAGAGGGCACATAACACCACCATAATTGACAGTATCCATAACCTAGCAGGTGCAATCCATAATTACACTGAGGTCTCTGATAGACATTGGGGAGAGACATTAGATGTCCTCTGCAATGTCATGTCCACGTGTCAGGACAGTGCGGGACGGTTGAGTCGTCGACGTGGATGTATGCCAGTAACATCAGCAGCTAGCAGTCATCACGGATGTCACTCCAGTCACAGCCACTTCCGTAGTGCCAGTACCAGCCCCAGCAATGTTGGGGGTGGGCTGTCCATAGAACGTCCTAGCAGACCACGTGCACGTGGCTCTGGACAGTCCCATCAGGGACCTGGGTCCAGTGTACATCCATTTACCTCTGGGGATAGTACCCAGTCTGGCTTAGTACCTGATAGTGTCAGTAGCACCCCTGCCATGCACAGGTACCGTATCTGTGGCCAGAGACGGTGACATGTAAAGCCTGGCAGGTACAGTCTGTGGCTGTCCCACAAATACCCATATATGGCAGCCACATGGTGGACCTGTTTGTATGCAGACACACACACACATGAACCAGACACCTAAGGCTAACACATACCTGCACATATTACATCAACATTGGCCCATTGCAGTACTCTTGCCCCCCCCCACACACACGCACACACACACACACACACACACACACACACACACACACGCACACACGTCGATTGGATGGCTCACTGTAGGCCTCTGACAAACCAACAACACACCCTGTGCATATGATGAAACCTGTGCCACCTTCTGTCATCTGTAACATCGATGCAAGAACAGGCTACCATGGTGCTGATGCACAGGGTGACTTTATAGCAGTATAGCAATGTTATCATGTTGTCAGTAGTATAGTGTAATGAAATGCTTGAAGGTGTAGCTGAGCAGGCATGATGCATTAAAGGTATGATTGTCATTGTAGTATTGTTTACACCGGTGTTAGTTAAAATAGTGTATTGTCTGCCCACGTGCCACTTGGCTGATGTGTGTAGTATTGGCAGCATGTGTTAGAGAGTGGGCAGTATGTGTGGGATGTGTGTAGCACAGATTTGCAGGTGTACATCTGTGAACATGGTGGAGGTGTACTGTCTGCATGTACGTGTATAGTGGACACATGGGCAGGGTGACATGCCCTGTATTACACAGCAACACTCCATAGTTTCTATTGGTGGCCAGTATGCATTGTACTACACACATTTCGGAACCTGACTACACACGTGTGTATGACATGGTTTGACACTGTGCTGTGGGTGATACTGTTACTATCTGTCATTGTTCTGCATTCTGGTAGTATACATAACTTCAACAGCCTGACCATAACCAATCGTTAGATGATGTCTTCATAACTGACACACAGCTGTAGGACACACAGCAACATTTGGATCCTTCAGGTACTATACTATGCCTGTAACCAGTGGTATTCACCTGCACCCATTACTGAGACCACTCCTGTTTGGCATATAGCTCTCTTGGGTACAAGCAATCACAGTAGGGATATGTCCATCCACGTCTGGTAATGCACACTGTGGCCTATAATGCATTCTCCATATGACACACACATCCTCCACAAGGGTATCATACAGACAGATACCTGTTGTCAAATCAAACCCATGCTGTAAAGCTATTAGCCAAACTAAGCATAGTCATCCACCTTTATGGAACATAGTATCCCCACAGTACCACATAGGTAGTAGCCATCAACATGATGAACAGGTACCGATGTGTACATGCAACCAAGTGTTATGTCATCTCTCCTTTGATAATCACATTTCCTAAGGTATTTTGAAATACCTTGGTGGATCACATAAGCAATAAGGGGTCTGCATGCATATCCACAAAGGTTGATGTACACCTATAATGAATAGTCATCGAAAGACTTTACTGTGTTAGAACAGGTCTGACATATACCTCGGCCATAAACCCTCACTCACACAATTCAATAGAAACCGTAATGAGTGTGTGTGACGCGGATGACCTAGGCCAGGGATCACTGCAGTGGCTGGCCTTGTCACAAGCATAGAGATGTGACCTAAGGTCTGGGAAGCAGCAGCACAGTCTGGCAAAGTTGACAGTTGTGTTCTTGGAGAAAGCAGGATTCACACACATGCAGTAATTGAGGTAACATGTACGTATATGTATTTTCCACACAGCTACCTCACATGTGCAGTGCATACTGATATGTCATACAGTAGTAAAAGCAAAACCCACAACACATTGACCAACAGTGCCACACACATAGAGAACGCACACTCACCGAACACAGGATTCAAACCCCTACCTAACTTCTTTGTGATACTAGAGGTATACGCATTAACACTACACGCTATACACATTACTGGGAGGTCTCTTTTCCACAGGTATATTTGTAGGATGGTGACATCATCAGATTTGACAATGATAAGTATACCACTTGTAAGGTGTTCCACTACTCTACAAAATGGTTGCTCTTCTCCAAGTTGATTACACACAAACAGTTATCAAGTGCATGATTCATACCTCTACCTAACTACTTCATGATACTAGAGCGGTATGTATTAACACGGCGTGCTGTACACATTACTGGGATGTCTTTTCTCCACACGTATATTTGTAAGATGGTGACGTCATCAGACTTCACAAAGATAAGTATACCACTTGTAAGGTGTTCTACTACTCTCCAAAAAGGTTGCTCTTCTCCAAGGAGATCATATACAAGCAGACGCACACACTTGTCAAGTGCAGGATTCAAACCTCTATCTAAGTGGTTTATGATACTACAGAAATACACATTTACACGACATGCTATACACATTACTGTGAGTTCTTTTTTCCACAGGTATATTTGTAGGATGGTGACATCATCATACCTGACAAAGATTAGTATACCACTTTTAAGGTGTATGAGTACTCCCCAAAAAGGTTGCTCCTCTCCAAGGAGATCGCACATGAACAGCCACACACACACTTGTCAAATGCAGGATTCAAACTCCTACCTAACTGGTTTATGATTCTACAGGAGTACACATTTACATGATGTGCTATACACATTACTGTGCGTTCTTTTTTCCACAGGTATATTTGTAGGATGGTGACATCATCAGACCTGACAAAGATTAGTATACCACTTTTAAGGTGTATGAGTACTCTCAAAAAGGTTGCTCCTCTCCAAGAAGATCACACACAAACAGACACACACACTTGTCAAGTGCAGGATTCAAACCCCTACCTAACTGGTTTATGATACTACTGGAGTACGCATTTACACTACATGCTATACACATACTGCGAGCTCTACTTTCCACAGGTATATTTGTAGGTTGGTGACATTGGGTGGGCTACATAAAAGGAATGTCTAAACACTTTGGCCATGTGATCATCAAAGGAGAGTTTACTATCTAACTGTGTCCCCAGGGCCTTCATGACTTTCTCCATACATACTGGAGTACCACCTATGTGGTAATTTGTTTGTACTTTGTTTTAGCTAAAGGGGATGACTATGCATTCTTTGGTATTCTTCTTGGGGCATTGTTTTGACACCAGGTATCTGTCTCTGTAAGCCCCTTCTGGAGGATGTGTGTGTCAGCCATAGAGTCGATTATGGACCACAGTTAGCAGTCATCTGCAAACCTGTTCAGCCACACTCCTCCCATGTTTACCTGTACCTCTAAGCAGTGTCTACTGATCATGTGGGGTTCCAGGGCCAAGACCTGTGGGATGCCATTTGTGACTGTCTTAGAGTCAGACATGGAACCCGCAACTCTGAACATGTGTGTTTGATCTGTGAGCCACTTGGCCACACATCCTGTGACATAGCTGTTGATGTTCACGCTGGTAAGTGTATCCATGATGACAGAGTGGGGAATGGTGTAAAAAGTCCTTAGTGAGGCCCATGTGGGCTGTGTGGACTACTTTCACCTCCATGTCCTTGGTAACTGTTTGAAGTAAGTCAGCTATGTTTAGGAGGCAGGATCTGCCTTTAACAAGGCAAGGTTGTGTAGAGTCCAGTGTCTGGAGGTCCCCAATGTCACTGTTTATGGGTTCCATGACAATTTGCTCAATAGCTTTGTAGACCAGGCTGAGTAGACATATAGGGCAATGGTTTCCAGGTTATGTTGTGGCACCCCCTTTGTGGGGCTGGATGACTGTTAGTGTATGCCATTCTTTGGGTACATACCTTGTAGTACGATTGAGTCTGGGCAGTGAATGTAGGCGAGGGTGTAGTTCCTTTTGGGCCTAGTGTAAGACGTAGCCTGGGACACCATCCAGTCCCATTGATGCTGTGTTCTAGGCTTTGGAGAGGGCTGTCTTTACCTGCATGTCCATAACATCTGGGGCTGTGCATCCTTTTGTGATGGACACAGACACTTTTGGGGGTGATGGGGGAAGTTTGCACTGAACTTGTCCCCCAGGATGTGGGCAATGAAAGTTGGTTCAGTGTATTCCTTGCAATTTGTCAGTAGCTGACAGCATATTTGGAAGTTGACACCTACATGTCTGATATAGCTACCGCAGGCTTTGTGGTTGTTATTCTTACAGTCCTTGGCAATTTGTCTTTTGAAAGTGTCCTTGAATTATTTTATGAGCGATCATTGCTTCTTCCAAATAATAAACAGTGATGCCTTTCCTTTAGTGAAGTTGGCTCTATCAGGTGTTAGTTTCCTCCTTCTGTTGTCTAGCTTATTTATGGGCAACAACCACCAGATTGTTTTCTTATTTTTGGAGTAGGGCATCTTGGTTTTATTTGTGATGTCTTGATCCATGCATCCCTGTAGATAATCATAGGATGCACTTGTAACTGATTCAGCAGATTGTATACCATTATCCTACAGCAAGAGGTCTTTGGAACCTTCCACTTTTGTCTTGGGATGTGTGCAGTTTGCTTTTGAAAATGTCTTTACAGTAGTTTCATTGACTGGGTGGAGGGACAGGATGTGGATGTCCAGTGTGATTACTTTATGATCTGATATTACCAGCGAGGGTTTTATCTCTGTTGTGGAACACTGGTACCCCATGTTGGTGAGGATCATGCCCAGTATGGTGTCACCTCTAGTGGGCATGGTGACCAGCTGTTCTAGGTTGTTAGAGCTTTTAAACTCTAGGAAACATTGGGCAAAGGATGTTGTAAACAAGTAATTCTCCCACTCAATGTTTGGGTAGTTGTAATCACCTCATATAATGGTGTTTGATAGGACCTTTATATTTTCCACTGTTCTCAGGAATACTGAGTAAGGTTCCTGTGACAAGGTAGGTGATCTGTAGCAGGCTACAATCTGATAAGCAGCTTTGCCCAATGTTAGTTACACTTGCATGGTCTCCAAGGCCTCATGCTGTGCCACTAACCTGAAGGTGTGGGTATCCATGAGGTAAATGGGTACACCCCTTCCTTTTGTATTTCACTCGTGGTTTTGGGTCCAGAAGTCAGAGGGATTGTGAGTGTTTTATGTGGAGCATGTCCAACAGCTCTGCATTTGACATAGCTTTGTATGTTAGGCAGTGAGCACATCTGAGTAGGCGATATGCAACGGAGTACAGATGGAGCATTTTGAGATGGTCTGTGTATGGCATGTATTTCTGGCTGCTAATGCTCTTTGTGAGGTATTGTGGCAGGCTTTCCAGTTGTTGTAGTTGTCTTGTGAGGTACATAGCAAAAGTGGTGTTGTACTCAGTTCTAGTGAGTGATGAGTAGTGAGGAACAATGTCCTCTTCTATTCTGCATGAGACACATTTTGTGATGAGATGTGCCATATAGCAGGGTTTCCTGACTACTGTGGGGATGTGATTATCACAGTTGTGTCCAGTGTCCACCTGTGACCCAAGGTCTCTTGTCACACTTTCAATGTTAAGTATACTACCGCCTATGTTGTAGTTCTTGGCTACAGAGTTTTTAACAAAGGGGGTGACAATGCAACTTTTGGCATTGAGCTAGAGCCCATGGCTTTGACAACAGCCATCTGTCTCAGTGAGGCCCTTTTGTAGGATGTCCACATCTTTAGTGTTTACAATTATGGCGTCTAGTTTGCAGTCCTCTGGAAACTTCAGTCGCCACAGACCTTCCATGTCAAAGTTTACTTCAGGGAAGTACAGGACAAGACACAGGACTGGACCTTGTGGTACTGCACTCATCACTGATCCAAAGTCATACTTGGAGTCTGCTACTTTCACAGTGTGTGTTCTGTCAGTAAGCCTGTTGGCAGCACATCTTGTGACATAGCAATTTATACATAGTTTAGTGGGTTTATCTATATTTCCAGAGTGTGGGGTGGTGTTGTAAGCTGTGGCAGGATCAACATAGGCTGTGTGAACCACCTTACCCTTGTCAATGGTTCTGTTGACTGCTTCAATGTCATCTGCCATGTTTAGGTGACATGATCTGCATTTTAAAAACCCAACATGGTTGTGGTCCAGGGTTTGGGGATTACAAATGTAATTTTTTACATGTTGTATGATGATACATTCCATGGCCTTGAAGAGCGGGCTCATCAGGCTAATGGGGCACTAGTTCCTGGGGTCCGTGGTGTCTCCACCCTTATGTGGTGGGATAACTGTCACTGTGCACCATTCAACAGGCACAAAGCATGAGGTGAGGCTATAACTGCACATGGTACATCAGTGTGGTGCCTGTTCATTCTGTGGTTTGTGTGGAACACAGCTTATGAAGTTATCTGGTCCTATGGCCGCTGTGATACTGGCTTTGGAGAGTGTTTTTTACCTGTGCAGCCATAATGACAGCAACTTTGCAGTCTTCCATTATAGAGTTGTGCTCTTTCATGGGTGAGAGATGGTACACTTAACACTGATCCTATCTGCCAGGATGTTGGCAATATCAGTTGGGTCTGTATATTTAGTGCCATTGAGCTGTAACTCAGAACAGATCTGAGTGTAGCCATGACATGGACCTGACTGTTGGGCAGAGATCTCCTGAGTAAACAGTATGCAACAGAGTACGGATTAGGTTACATTCAGTCTTGTTGCATGGGGCAACTGTTTGAGGCCAGTAATCCTCTTGTTAGGGTACTTCAGTGGTATTTCTGGCTGCTGAACGTGCCTAGTCAGATTCTTCGCAAGTGTGTTGTGGTACTCTCTGATGTGTCTGATGACTGATGAGTACTGGGAACCTCCTTTGCACCTACATGCACAGACCTTGGCAGTTTGTGTGAACACATAGCATGATTTTCTGACAACTTTGTGAATGTGTTTCTGGAAGTAGAGATATCTATCCACATTTGTCCATAGATCCCTTATTATCACCTCCTTATTTGGCATAAGTGTGTGAGCATGCCCAGTATGACCTTTCAGTATGTTGTTGCCTGACATTTGCTTAGTTTTTTGTGTGTGAGCGTGCCCAGTATGACCTTTTAGTGTGATGCTGAATGAGATCCACTAAATTTGCTGGAGTGTGTGAGCACGCCCGGTCTAGACATTTATACTATATGTGTATGGAAAATCAAGTTGTATTTTACAGCAGGCCTCATCTTTGTGTCATAGATCAACAGGGATCATGCTGTGCCTGCAGGGCTTCCATGAGACACTTTGCATAGATTTATCAACATTTCTACATACAGGGGGGACAGCTATTCTTTGTACATTTCTACCCAGGGGCACACTTGATTGTTACTGTGGGTGTACATACGATGAGGGGTTCACCTGACACTTATACACATTTGCTATGCCTGTACTGCTATATACGGTGCACCATTTCAGTCTGTACTGTTGCCTATCGTACTGGCTTGAGGCATACTACTGTACTACACTTCTTAGCATCCAATGCCATATATATTAGATTGCAACTTCATAGCCTACACAACCCACATCACACCACCTGGCCTGATGTTCTCTGTCTGCATAGGCCTGTGGGGGAGGTTACCCATATGCATCTTTAGGTTCATGTTACAGCATTTCTTTGTGTTTACATTACTGTACAATTGTCCTGCTGTGTCTGTGTTATTGAAATGCTCTCATGGCTTAGTGGTGCAGTACTGTGACTATATTGCACAGTATCCTGGGTTCGAGCCCTGTCACTACTTTTTATTTTCATGCTGGGCAGACCAGACTGCTTAAGGGACAGTAAAGCTAATATGAGCATGTTTACCTGTCCTTGCTCAACTTTGCAAGACTTTGCTCGATCTTGTCCAACATTGCTTAACGTTGCCCAACACTGTGCTAGTTTGCACGGGCAATTTTGTTTACATATACTAAATATTGGTAAATGCTGCTTAGCACTGCCTTATATTGCTTAAAACATGGCAATCATGTCTCCGGTGGTGCTTCAGGGCTGCCTATGTCAGATGCACATACTACACTCCCTGTACATGTTTGGAAACAGGTAGTGTCAAGTTAGGCATCCCTTTTATTTTATGTGAGAGTCAGAGAGAGTGGTATCATTTCCAGGGTTCCTACTGAACCAGTGTTATGTGCTATGCGTTGCCTCTTTGTCAAGGCATACTTGGCATGCCTCCTACTGCCTAATGGAGCAGGCTCATGTTGTTCCTCCTCAGAGTCACGCTGTGCCTGTGCAGGTCTTGACAATGGTGGGGGGCTGTGTGGCCCTGCCCCATGCTGTTCCTGCTGCAGCTGTTTTTGCAGGATCATATTGTGTAGCATGGCACATACCATGACAATTTGGGTACATGTAGTTGGTGAGTACTGCAAGGCTCCACCAGATGTGTCCAGGCACTGGAACCATGACTTGAGCATCCCAAACACACGCTCGATTACATTTCGTGTTTGTGCGTGTGCCTCATTATGGAGTTCTTGTTCAGGTGTGTGTGCATTTCTGATGGGTGTCATCAGCCACGGCTCCAGTGCGTATCCAGCATCCCCCACTAGGTGACCATCAGTGATGTGCCCATTGGCAAATGTCTGGTACAGCTGCATCAGATGCCAGATATGGGAATTGTGATAGCTTCCAGGGCAGCCAGCACATACATTCAGTATTATGCCCTGGGCATTGCGCACGACCTGGCAGTTGATGGAGTGGAAGCCCTTGCGGTTGATGTAGGCCCTACCCCGCTCATCGGCTGGTGCTTTGATGTGTATGTGCGTGCAGTCAATTGCACCCACTACCTCAGGGTATTCTGCTCTTTGCTGGAAGAGACGCATATTGCTGGCCAATACCTCACAGGAATTGGGGAAATATACATGATCACCGACATGTGCTGACATGGCATTCAGGAACTGGTGCAGTACCCTGGATGCTGATGCCTGTGAAATCCCCATCATATTACCAGTTGGTCTCTGGAAGGTACCCTTAAACCCAGGGGCATGAATTTGGAGGTCAATCTCACTATTTAATAATTTAATAATTTCAAGTTGTTTTAATAAAGTTTAAGGTGCAATTTATTGTCCATTTTGAACATTCAGATACTTTTCCATATGGATTTATATGAAATAGCTTTATATAATTCAAATTTATTTTGTCATTGGTAATGTCTCTTTAAGTCTTTTTGTAGCTTTTGGCAGCTTCTTCCTTGTAATTAAACTATGTTAATTGACTAATTATATTATGTATAGTATAAATAGATGAAACATGTGACTGTAATTTATTCCTTTGAAGGCGTTCTGCCGAGGTACCGGAATAAAGTGTTGCTGTGTTCCAGTTTTTGTGGTTTTCTTAGCTTCTGGTTTCATGGTTTTTCTAGCACATACTACACTCCCTGTACATGTTTGGAAACAGGTAGTGTCAAGTTAGGCATCCCTTTTATTTTATGTGAGAGTCAGAGAGAGTGGTATCATTTCCAGGGTTCCTACTGAACCAGTGTTATGTGCTATGCGTTGCCTCTTTGCCAAGGCATACTTGGCATGCCTCCTACTGCCTAATGGGGCAGGCTCATGTTGTTCCTCCTCAGAGTCACGCTGTGCCTGTGCAGGTCTTGACAATGGTGGTGAGCTGTTTGGCCCTGCCCCATGCTGTTCCTGCTGCAGCTGTTTTTGCAGGATCATATTGTGTAGCATGGCACATACCATGACAATTTGGGTACATGTAGTTGGTGAGTACTGCAAGGCTCCACCAGATGTGTCCAGGCACTGGAACCATGACTTGAGCATCCCAAACACACGCTCGATTACATTTCGTGTTTGTGCGTGTGCCTCATTATGGAGTTCTTGTTCAGGTGTGTGTGCATTTCTGATGGGTGTCATCAGCCACAGCTCCAGTGCGTATCCAGCATCCCCCACTAGGTGACCATCAGTGATGTGCCCATTGGCAAATGTCTGGTACAGCTGCATCAGATGCCAGATATGGGAATTGTGGTAGCTTCCAGGGCAGCCAGCACATACATTCAGTATTATGCCCTGGGCATTGCGCACGACCTGGCAATTGATGGAGTGGAAGCCCTTGCGGTTGATGTAGGCCCTACCCCGCTCATCGGCTGGTGCTTTGATGTGTATGTGCGTGCAGTCAATTGCACCCACTACCTCAGGGTATTCTGCTCTTTGCTGGAAGAGACGCATATTGCTGGCCAATACCTCACAGGAATTGGGGAAATATACATGATCACCGACATGTGCTGACATGGCATTCAGGAACTGGTGCAGTACCCTGGATGCTGATGCCTGTGAAATCCCCATCATATCACCAGTTGGTCTCTGGAAGGTACCTGTTGCTAGTATTCTTAGGCCAACACATACCTTGGTTTCCACTGGGATGGGTTCCCCTCTGTTGGTTCTGTGTGTGAGGAGTGGCCTGCACAGCTCAACAATTTGCTGCATGAGCTCTCTGTCCACTCTATAGCACTCCACTATCTCCAGCTCATGTAGCCCCTGGTAGGTTACCCTGGGTCTGTACACTCTTCTCCGCCTCCTCACTGTGGGTTGCTCAGCAACATTCGCAATGGCACCACCCTCAGCATCTTGCACATGTTGCCTTATAATAGCAATGGCAGCCCCTAACATTTTTTTGTCTCAGTTAAGCTTTTAAGTTTTCACTTATCTTTGTATACTGAAGTGTTGCAGTGTTTCTGAGAAATACATGGGGGAATGTTGTTTGCAGAGATTTAAGTGCTGGGCTGGGCTGGGCTAGTGTACTTCCTGTGTAATTGGCTGATTCTGATTGATTTCACCTGGCAGCTCTGCTAGTTCTCGTTGGTTAACTTCCTACTACTACTTTTCCTTCCTTTTCCCTTTTGTTTCCACAGGGGGCAGCGCCGTGCAAACAAGCGCAAACACGCACACATGAGCACACACGCGTGCACACAGCCTTACACAAGCTTACACAGGCTTAGGCGGCTGCACATCCACGCACACAGGCTTAGACAGTCCTGCATAGGCTTACATGGGTGCAGACACACACACACACACACACACACACACACACACACACACACACACACACACACACACACACACACACACACACACACACACACAGGCTTAGATGGGTTTACAGGCGAGCACACGCACACACACAGTGTAAGCATCTTTGCAAGAAACTTTGGTGGTAGCCACGGCATACACCTTCGGTTTCTGGGTTTCAGTTCAGCCAACTGTAGACATGCCTTTTCCAGTCCCGAGTAACTCACAGCAAACACATGCCACTCTGCTCCAATACGCTTACAGTCTTTGATACATACCCCCCTCATGATGTCACCTTTCTTCTCTGTTACTCCCCTAATCCTACACTTACACTCTAGGGACATGGTTCACATTGCAGGGAAAATTGGGATTCACTATCCTTATACTCATTTGCATAGGATTGCCTAGTAATGCTTGGTTACATCTCTCAGACTGAGCTTCCCCCCTTAGCAACCACTACTCAGTAGCCATGTTGTCTTCAGCCTGCCATTCACTTGCATGGCAGATGGATATTTTTAATAAAATGCCTATTTTTGGCTTTTATTTATTTTTTTTATGTTTTTTAGAGCACCGCACATTTGCGAGGTGCTGCGCTATGCTTAAACATTGGAGATTGGGGGGAAAAATTATTTTTTATTATTTTGTAACACATATAAATGCCAATGGCCTTATATTTGGCCATTAGCATGCTTCCTCAACTGGATGCCTCCTTTATTTGGAGCTGTCATTGCTCCGTTTTCCTATTTGCAGAACAGTACCCAGTTACCAACCGAGTACATTTCTGCAAATAACACTACTCTTACTCGGACAGGTTAGTGCTTCCTGGATTGCAGATTTACCTCATTTGCATAGCTTTCAGCAGCAAATGAGGTAATTTGCATAACCTAACAATGTCCGTGCAAGAGTCGTTTTAGAAGCTCTCATGCACACCCCTACTGGATGTTCCCGGATCGCTCAGCAGACATATTGGCTGTCTGGAGTCTTACTCTACTCTTAGACTCCATGCAAGCCTTCGTGAATCCGGCCCATAGTTTATTGAATCCTCAGGTCAATCATAAACAAATATATCAAAATGTATAAAAAATGCCAGGCAACAAAAAACAAAATTTATTGATGTGCACTTTAAGTACTTTTGTCCACTATATTACTTCGGACTTCTTTAGAAACCATTTATAATTAGACCAACTCTTAAATAGTGTAAAAACAACACACAAAAACTATATGGGAAGTACAGCAACTATAAAATAAAGCACAGTGATCAAGGGAAAGATTGCTAGCAATTCATGTACCTGAGTCCTAGATAACTGTGTTTTGAGAGATATGCCAACGGTGTGGGAAGCAGGTATTTTCTACAATGAAACTGCACTGCATTGTTTGGCATTTAGGGTGAGTTCGTGACTGACACTCCACATGTTGGTTTGACCCAGGTTCCACTGGAGTATCTGAGTGTCCAGCAGGGATTTGACAGTTGTACCCATTTTCCTGTTATCAGCAAATATACTTAGCCCCAATCCCTTGAAATCTGCTTTCACTTCTGAGAGACATATGTCAAACAGTAGGGTACCCATGATAGAGCCCTGTGAAAGTCCACTTGTAATACTCTGCGGCCAGAAGGAGTATCCCATACATTAAAGTGTGTGCATTCAGTTGGAGAACTAACTGGCTAGCCAGTCAACTGCATAGATGTTTAAATTAAGTAAGGAAAACTTATCTGTGGTACTAGCATGTGTAACAGTGTCAAGAGCTTTGTCAAGATCACTGTAAGCATTGTGGGCTTATAGGCCCTCATCTAGGGCTCCATTGATTCTTTCAAATAAATTAACCAGGTTTACTAGGCACAACCTACCTTTTGCAAATTCAAATGGGTTTTGGTCCAGGGTTTATAGGTCACCTATGTCACTGTTTATCAGCTCAGAATGATGCTTGCCATGACTTTACAGATGATACTTGTGAGCCTAATAGACGCACATTTTTTGGGGTCTGTTATGAGGCTGTTTTTGTGTAATTTTGCTAACATGGCAATTTTTGATGTTTAAGTGTCAACTCCTACCACATCTCTTAGATAATAACCTCCTAACTCACTCACAACATGGATTCAGACCAAATCATAGCACCATGACAGCCCTCCTCTCCTTCCTTGAAACTGTAAACAAAGCCTGTGACTCTGGCCATATTGTATCTACCCTACTTCTTGACCTCTCCAAGGCATTTGACACCATCTCACATAGCCTGCTTTTAACTAAACTTTCCGAACTTAACCTAGGTCCTTCCTCTTTGACTTGGTTCTCCAGCTACTTATCCAATAGATATCAAGCAGTAAAATGGAAGAAAGCCACCTCCTCATTTCTTAATACCCCTACCGGGTCCATAAGGCTCCATACTGGGTCCCCTTCTCTTCAATATATTTATAAATGATTTCCACAAATCTATCCCATTCTCAAATATCATCCAGTATGCAGATGATTCAACTATTATCTGCTCTGCCTTATCCATTCCCACACTTCTAAAACTTACACAAGATGTCTTTTCAACCACTGAGCAATGGATGAAAGATAACCACCTAGATCTCAATGCTTCTAAAACCAAATTAATGGTATTTACCCCCACTAAAGCCACTCCTTTCAATATGAATACATTCTCAATCATGAGTCAAAATAACACACATCTGGAACTGGTGACAGATACCAAGTTACTTGGGGTCCAAATTGATAACCAACTAAAATTCAACTCCCACATACAACTAAATATCAAAAAAACCCACCAAAAACTAGGTATGCTCTACCGACAAAATCATTACCTTACACCTGCAACTAAAATCACTCTTTCTACTTCCTTTCTTATCCCCTCCCTTCTCTATGGAGCTCCACTCCTAACTAATCTACAGTCCTCTGTAAAAAAACAACTCTCCTCCTGCTACAACAAAATTGCCAAGTTCGCTACTAGCCATAGGTCATCAACCCACCACTGTCTCTCTCTCCAAAACTAAAATGGCTAGAGCTACCTAATCATCTAACCTACACACAATTAACTCTCGCCCACAAACTCATTCTCAACCCCTCCCTTTGTCCCTCACTTTCTTCTGCCTTTAAAATGCATCTGCCAAATAGAGTATTAAGATCTCATAATCAAAATCTATTAGAAGTACATAAACCAATTCACCCCCCTGGAAAAACCTACTATCCTATGCCCACGCCTCTGGAACTCCCTTCCACCTTCCATTCGCACAATCCCTAACCATTTGATTTTCAAAAGATCTCTTCATTCGCACCTAGCATCGCAGTGGGAATGCTCATGCTCCCACCCCACATAATTAACTCTGACTACCTCATCTTCAATCCTTCCCCTGCTTCTCCAGTAATTCTTCCTTTTTTCCCTAACACTCACACTCTGTTTCCTATGTAATTTGCAAAAATGTACTACTCTGATATAATGTACTAGACTGCACTTCTTAAGTTTATGCATCATAATATGAATTTACTTCCAGTATTACTTTGTGATGTTACTTTGTTAGTCTGTATCATCTATATGATCCATCATAAGTATGCAGAATTTCTAATGTATGCTGAACTTTTTTGTAATTATTTGCTTGAACTTTTTGCCTTGTATAACTATCATTAATAACCTACTGTATTGAGATTGTTATGGAGCTTTTCTCCCCAGGACTCCATTGAAAACGGGTTCATTTTGGCCCAATGGACTATCCTGGTAAACCAACTGCAAATAAATAAATAAATAAATAAAGTGACATAACCCATAGAAATAATTAAATTAAAGACATTTATGAGGAGGGGGCTGGTGAAATGGTGTTTGACACTAACAGACAACTGGAGATATTATCAGATTCCATGGAGATAGTATTTTTGGTTTTGGATAGTTTAGATTTAACCCGGTCTCATGTGACTCTGAGAAGGAAGAGATGGTTGGTAGTGAGAGGATTGTCTGACTGGAGTGTAGGGTTATACGAAACATGTTTCTTTTCTCAGAGTAATGGTGATATAGTAGGTGGATATATTTAGCAGCAGTAGTTGTGAGGCTAAAATCCCCAACAATGGGATTGTAGGGGCTTGCCTCCCCACATAATATAACTTATTTAAACAAATGTTCATTCATCAGCTTTTGAACACAGTTTTGCTCTGTAAAGTCAGAATGCTTGATATTTTTGGAAGACCCATGTTGGAAATAGAATGCACACAGCTGTTGGTCCCCTTGATGCCTCTATACCCTCAGTGCTGTCTTACAATGTGCTTTCCTATCACATACTATACCTTCTGACTTTGGCTCCCTGTGGTTAGTCTTTCAGTTTTCATCAAAATGTGTTCTTATAAAAGAGACCCTTACTTCTTCAACTCAGCCAAGGAAACTAGGCTGGTTGTTGCTTAGTCCAGCCTCTGCAAGATCTGCTACTTGAATCTTTCTTATTTGCCCTGCAGTGAGGTCTACAACCTCTATGACAGTGAAGCTGATGTATGGAATCTTTTTATTTATTGCTTTGGAACTGTCAAACTTAGTTATTGAAGTAACACTGACATACAAATGTGATATTCATTTCTCACTGATGGCTGTGTGATTCATAACCAGCCTGCTATATATTTTACATGTCAAATGCAAAATTATGCAACTGCTTTCAAATGCTTCCTATTATGCTGTTGCCACTGTATATCCGTGCATCAGCTGGTGCCCCATTAGTGTCACTATCTCCCTTCTTTTGCCTCTCCTTTTTGGCTAGCCTCCAGTGTAACACTTCCTTAAAGCCTTTCATGGGGATGGAGATTGATGGACAGTCTTTTTATGAAGTTCAGGCTGAGAAGGTTTGAGAAAATGGAGCAGGCTTTTATGCATCACCATGTCAGAGAGTGGCTGATCACAATCTTCCGACTGGGTATAGTGTACAACACACAGAGGCACACATGCTTCATGAGTCACAACATGCATGTCAAAGCCTGTCATAGACTCCCTATGGCATGTTGGCCCCAATATCCCCCCCTGTCATGCATGCATAAGATTATTTTTACCAATTTCCTTTTCTCCTACGAAGTATGAGTAGATATTTCATCACTTCATCCATTTCTTCACAGCCAACCCTTCAAGCAACTCAGCCTCTTCCCAGGCAAATACTGCTGGAAAGAGCTAGAACAGTTTCACAGAGCAGGGATTTTGTCACTAGATATGAATGTCCTGCATGTGCATCTGTTACACAAATGTTATTTTTAATATGAAATATTATACAGCAATTTGAGAAATGCAGATGGAACAGAATCAGATTAATAAAACCAAACAGTAATTAAATATGTTTCAGTTTATAAAAAAATCTAAAATAAAAAAATGCAACCTATATTCATCCTAAGACTGGGAAATTTAAACACATTTTATATTTTGCAGTCATTATTTCTGTAGTTGTATATTTAATGGATGTCTATGCTGATATAGATTTGCCAATGTAGGTTGCAAGAATTATATCAAATTTTTTGTGTGTTATGTTTGTTCTCCAGATATTTTTATTTTCTGGAAAATATAAACTTCTAAGCATTTACGTTTCTGCAATTCTAAGACTGAATGTATTACTTAAGACCTTGCCATTCTTAATATCAGCGTGTATAGAATCGTTACTGGTAGTTTAGAGCAAGTCTCTTAACCAGACAGTGTTCCCCAAGGAATATTTGAGTCCAGTAGGTTTACCTGATTAAAAATAAATTAATAATGAAATTATTAAGGTTTTGTAAAGTATTGGTAATCATTTCTGCAATAATCTTCATTTGTTGTTTTACTTTTGGTTGTTAACTGGAGAAATGGACCAGTCCAAGTATCCTTCTCAATTATATTCTGGTCAAAACAGATTCATCACCCAGAGACTCCCTATGCTGTGGAACAAAATCCCGGTACATGTGAGGCAGAGCACCTCACTGGCTTTGTTCAAGAAAAATCTTGACCAATGGATGGGAGATCGCAGGTATACCCCAGGGATCACCTCAGTGTCACTGCTTGACAGAGGCACAGCTAAATAATGGGCATAGTATCCTTCAAACTAAAGGGGTGGCGAAAGTCACAAAACTCTGGGCTTGGCTTATAAATGCCCTAGGGCAGATAGCCTAGTATGAACCTATGAACCTATGAACCTAAAAGGCAGAGCAACTGTTACCATACTGTTTTTGTTAAAACAGCTGACATAGCAAACATGTTGTCTGGATTTTGTAGATAAGTGGTCACTAAATGATGAAGAACTGATAGTTAAGACTTGGCAAATAGGTAATCAAATATGTATTATGGCCAACATAGCACTAAATTCCAAGCAAATGATTTCATAGAAAATCAGAAAGTACGTGTTATGGGGAAGAGTGGTGTTAAACTAGTATGGCAGACAGGTGCAAAAACTAACATGGCTGACTTACCATCAAATTAGGCTAGTACAGCACAGGTTATGTGCATCCACATGCAAAATGAAGTGCTGCATAGTTGCCACTTCAGATACTCTACAGAGGGTTAGCAAAGAGAAGTGTCAACTTCATTAATCATTGAAATGGGATGAAAGGAGAGATAAGAAAGGGGACTATAGTAAGCGGAGGAAAACACACAAGTGGAACAGTAAAATGTGATGGGCAATAGCGGACGTTTTATGGAGTACAGAGTGCCATTGTCAATATATAAAGATGAATGCTGGAGCAAGTACAGAAGAGTGGTTGGTGAAGATATATTGAGAGAAGGGAAGGTAGCAGGAGAAAACAGACAAACATAAAACCTGCATAAATATTGAAGGGTTGTATACACATAAAAGGTGGGGAAGAAAGTTGATGGATACTGACAGAGGGTGGACAACTGGCTATAGGGAGAGTTACAATGAACAAGGGAGCAGGGAGCGGAAATGACAAAATAGAGGATAATACCTGGATGGGGATAGGGCAGGGATCACAGCCAAATGCTAGATGGGTCCAGAGTGCAACATCCAACCATGAGTTGCCTCTATGACCAGGATCATGGGCAGGCTGGAGCTCTGATAGCCCAAAGGTTCATGTCTGACAGTCACATGTCTCTACCAGCCATGCCATGATATGCTTCACTGTGCTGAGGCAGGCATACAGTTGTTGGCACACCTTGGATGACATATGCCTCTAAAACTGATGCTGGTAGATTATGGGAGAATCTTCAAGGACATTGTTGGAAGAGGAGAATCTACTCTCCTCCTGAAAAGTTCCCTCAGCAGGATTACCTCCATCTCTATGCACCAGAGGAAACAGGTTCTTCATGCCAAGGTAGCCAGTGCCACTCCATAACCTGCACCACAAATGGACCTGCAGAAGGATGACAAAGAGAACACATTAGTATAGACACATGGCACACATACAGTAGCAATTGCACATTGGGGTATTATATATGGCATATGAACCTTGCTGATGGGAGAGTCACTTATCTTCTGTGACATCCTGACATGTTCAACTCATGTTCATTGGTCACTGTAAAACAAGTTATGCACACTTGTTTTGGTATACAGGTACAATAGCAATTCAATAATAGATGGAAAAATGATTGCAGTATATGTCTGTTGACCTCTCCTTAACTCATGTGTTCATTTCCTAAAGCAGGTCTGGGTAGTGCAGGTTGTTGTACCAGTGCTGGCACAGTTTACTAGAATGGGTGATGCCAGTAGAATCACAATTCATCCTGGCAAACTCGTGCCAGGAATCTATCTTTCACAGGGGCCATCATACCCACCCAGCATGCACTCAGAAAAGTCCCTTTGAAGGAAGAACAAAAATAAGTCTTTCTTTCATTAGCAAATCAAACAGAAGTTCACTGTGCAAAAGGAAGCCACAACAACTAGAGTTCCACTCAAGGAGCAAAATGCACACAGACACAGGTTTAGACATAATGTGACATACATCATAGAGCAGCAGTGAGGTGTAGGCAAATCTTTGTAGCATCAGGCTGTGTGCAAAAGCATACTGACCACAGCTTCTGTAAAGCTGTACCAAAGATGGCTTGCGATGGGTTGACTGGGTACTACGTTGCATTTTGGGTGTTATTCAGACACAGCAGCACCAGAATAATTTATTAATGACTGCTACTCTTTGAGGCCCTCCGCTAGTAATTATGATATAGGTTTATAGGTTTGTAGGTGTTTACTAGGTTAATGACAACAAGGCCCTTTTTAAGCCTAGCCATGTATCCCAAATATCTGACAAGTTGTGGTACCCTCGATAAGTGAAAGCAGGGGCTTGGGAGATTAAATATTTACAAGCAGGGGCCTGGGAGGTGAACCATTTACAGCTTGCCTGTGTCCATTAGAGACATAGGTGTCAAGCCAGGGATGAATTTCCTGTTTCCCATCCAATTGTTCAAGTTACACTTGAATTGGATTAGGGAGGAACTCTGCTTCTCATGGATGGGGAGCCTGTTCCAGAGATGAGGTAATCTCTGGGATACATACCTATCTCTCCAGCAAGTCCTATTTATATCACAGGCAAGGTTTAAGTCTTTAGAATGGGTAATTCTTGCACTGTTTGTTTTGGGGATATGTAGGAGGTCCATCAAAATGGAGGTCAGGCAATGCCTTGTATGCTATTTTATGTGAGAACTCTTACAGACATAAATTAATGCAATAAAGGCCTATGCATACTAACTCTCTGGAAGTTGCTATACAAATACTAAAGGCAGAAACCCCATCAAGTAAAGTTATCCACCACAGTTATAAATGCCTGTGTTATGTCTAAGAGGGAATACAGCAAACCAACACAATGGCTTAACACTGTCATGATCAGCTGTGATATGCTTGGTTAAACTGTGGGACAGATAGAGAATCATAGGATAAAAGACTAGAAGAGGCTGTTTCCTCTAGTGCATGGAGATGGAGGTAATCCTGCAGTGGACAACTTCTCAGAAGGAGGGCAGAGGCTACTCTTCTGACAATGGTCCAGAGGTTTCTTCCATCATTTCCTAGTGGTAGGCATTACAACACATTGTAAAAGAGATGGTTTAACAAGGTGTGCGGGCCGCTGTATGGGACAACCTCACAGATGCAGAGCAGACATTGGAGAGCCCATGCTCATAGCAACAGAATATATATGTGGGATGATGTGTGCAGAAGTACATAGACCTGATAGTCAGACACATACTGGAGGGACAGGAACCAGTGACTCTAGCAGAATAATTTCCAAAGACTGCCTGACTTTAATTCACTGAAATGTGTAGCCCAATGGTGCACAAGCCTTGCCATGGGCCAGGGAAATGAGGTGTTACTGCAACTCCGTGCATGCATGGAATGCTTTTTGATCAAAGGTGTCACAGACAAGGTGCATCACAATGAAATGTGGCTTGATGTTGGACAGGATATAAATGCTTTAGGTGACCATCATATGTCTCTGCAAAAGGTGCAGCAAATGTTAGTGGATATGATGGTCTGTTGGAAGGATAAGGCATGAGATATTGCCAATGACATGTCCACCACAGGGAGTGGACCACCAACACAGAAAAAACTCACACAGATGGATGAGCTCCAGGTGTCCCTGTCTGGGAAGGTAGAGCAGTTCCTCATAATCTTGGGTGGCCTGGATGTTGGAGGGGTGGAATAGCAATGATCACCCAGTAGGAGATGCACCAAGTTAGTACACCTCTGTATGATATAGTGCACAGTGTTTGTGTGTGTGTGTGTGTGTGTGTGTGTGTGTGTGTGTGTGTGTGTGTGTGTGTGTGTGTGTGTGTGTGTGTGTGTGTGTGTGTGTGTGTGTGTGTGTGTGTGTGTGTGTGTGTGTGTGTGTGTGTGTGGTGTGTGTGACCATACCTCTCAACCTCTTAGCTCAAGAAATCTGGACAAAGCCAAAAATAATTGGGAGACAACTCTACATCTAAGCATTACATAGGGGATTATTAGTATGTAACAGACTGTGTCCATAGATATCATGTGTTCATTCCTTCACAAGTTTTGCTGGTGGGCAGTGCATGTCAAATATCAGCAGGTCTGCTATGGCTCACAGTGTTGGCAGCATGTACATGGCACAATCACTGCCTGCAAGGCTACCATGAAAGAGCTCTCCCACATAACAAGCCCCTATATAAGCCAAAATCACAATATCACCAGTATATGGCAGGACAGTCCTGACTTGCCCAGACAGACTCAGAGATTCGCAGATTCTATGGGGAGTGCATACTCACCATAGAGGAGAGACATGGGATCGTGGTGCTTCCATGACTCCACATCAGTCCATGATCTGGGCACAACATTTGGTATAAATCAGTGGATCTGCAGGTCAGTGATCCAGGCACAGAGAACATCTACCACCAGCATTATCAAAACTGTGAGTGAGTGTTGTGACTTGCATATTGACATGCAACACGTGCACAGTATCACAGAGTTTAGAGACAGAGAGCTGCTGTTGCTGCTTAGGCATATGGTGGTGATTAGTGTGGCATGTGACACATAGTAAACATGCTCTTAATTACAGCTGCAGGCCATGCAATGCATGGTAAGTTTCAGATGAGAGGTAGCTGGGAGCTGCCACACCTACACAGACATCTACTGAGACAGTTTTATTCTCAGCTATCACCACACAGTCTACCACACCTGGCCATTGATGGTCATAAGAACATGGGCAGTGATGTTCCTTGGGGTCAAAACTTTGGATTGTTCACCAGCTTCTTGTTATACTGCTTGTAAATGTACCTATATTTCCATATAATTATTGTAATCTCTGGACCATTGTCCATGCCAAAGCTCAACAGGCTCTCCCCATGGAACACCCTATCAGGGTGCACAGTCTATCTCTGCTGTAGACCATATCTAGCCCTGAGACTGCATGCTACCACATTGGACATTGCACTATTCTATCACGCCACTGAAGGATGTGATCCTTGATTCCACACAACCTGATAGCCGAGAAAGTGGCTACTAAATTCACTTCTCTTAAGACTATTACATATGGTGTTGCTGTCAGTTGCCACTATGCCCCTTCCCAAATTCCTAAACAAGTGATAATGACTGTGCCTTGCCCACTCCCTAACTTGCATGTGTAAAGCTATTTCTGATGCCCAGCATGGACAGTCCATGCACTGTATTGCACAACCTGGATGCAATACTGCATGCATCATTGTATTTTGTGTTGTGTTGCCTTTCTCATGCCCCCTATTGTATATCAGACTCTGTCAGTTTACCCAAGCTGCAATGTATTAATCCTGCTTCTCTTTTGTGTGCATTACTGCTACTGCATCTTCATTACTGTTCTCTACAGCCTGTTCTCTGCTGTTGGTCCTATCATCATGCTTGGCCCTGATGAAAAGTGTTCCTGCTGCTAAAGCTGTTGACATAGTGCCATATTATCAAGCATAATACAGACCACAAATATTTTGCCACAAGCATTGAGTGGTGTATATTGTACTACCTCATCTGAAATATCCAGCACTAGCCTGCTCCCTGCTTACATGATACATGTGTATATTGCCCTGTCCAATCCACCCATGTACACCATACAAGTAGATGACCCTGTGGGAAGTCCTCCTGAATGAACCAATGGTATTGGATATAGCAGTGAATAATGTGTAAATCATGGGAACGGCGGAAATGGTACATGGACACATTCCTAAGGCAGAACACACCACTGGAAAAATGAAGGAGTTAAGTCCTTCGTTATTACTGTATCTCAGTCTCAGTAGACCAGATGGGCTTTGATGGCAGTGTGTGTGTGTGTGTGTGTGTGTGTGTGTGTGTGTGTGTGTGTGTGTGTGTGTGTGTGTGTGTGTGTGTGTGTGTGTAAAATCAGTGTGTCATATTACTTCATTGAAGTAGGCTTTTGCTTTAAACTACCTTCAGAATGGTGGTTCATTCTCTGCAGTTCTGTGGCAATCAAATATGCTCCTCCACGTACTGCATCAAGATGTTGAGGAACTGTTGTAGTATACATGAGGTAGATGCATGTGACATAATTAACATTTCCTCTGTTGGCTGCTGAAAATGTAGCTAAGTAGAATAATAATACACATACCTTTGTGTCCACTGGTATGAACATTCTGTGCATCCCATTTTATTCCAGTTGTGGGGGACATACTGTGACTAGTCTCATATGATGTTAGTACAGGCCCACTATCTGTTGGTCTATTAGACTTTGGTAATAAAGTAATTGTCTGTACACTTTGTAAATTACTGGATGGCTCTGATGCACAATGTAGTGGAAACAGTCTCCAATGGCAGCCACCAGCTCATGTTGTTTGGCTATACCCACAGTTATTCCTAATTCATATTATACACCAAAATCCTTCTATGTAGCACACCTCATCACGAAGGGCTTTTCATCCAGAAAAAAGGAGGTCATTGTCCCACTGTACTCATCCCTCATTAGACCCATTATAGAATACAACGCCCCATTTGGTATGTACCTCTCAAGACATCTGCAGCAACTGGAAAGGCCTCAGAAATACCTCACTAAAAGAATCACAGGCCTAAAGCAGATGCCCAAAACTCCAGCTATACTCTGTCGTACTCAGAGGCGATCTCTGCTTAACATACAAGGCCATGTCAAACCCAGAGCTGTTGGACATGCTACAGGATCTAAACCTTGTCATCACAATAAACAAAACATGTTGGAGGGATAGGCTCCTGACCCAGACCCAGACTCTGGAATAGATTGCCCATACATGTCAAGCAGAGTGCCTCTTGGACCTCTTCAAGAGGAACCTTGACGATTGGATGGGAGAAAATTCAAGTCACCCTGCTAGACAGGGGTCCAGGAAAGTAAATAATGTGGGAAGAAATAGCCAGGGAATTGTTATAGGCCCTAGGGCTGATAGCCTAGTACCAACCTATGAACCTATGAACCTATGAATGTTTATCAGAGGTTTGCACAACTGTACAGTGCACTTGCTTTATATGTTTCTGAATCACTCCATGATATTTGCTGCCATCATATGTATAATCCATGTGCCTTGCTTGTATGGAGTACTTTTTTCCATATCGTTATTACATTTTTTGCATGTGCTTCATATCAGTCTGTTTTTCACATTGAGCAGACAAGCTGTCTGTGTCATAAAAATTGCCCACACCTCATCCACTGCCTCTATATGCACTCATTTGCAGTGTAAATTGTGTTAAATGTCTATGAATCCTAGTCTTACACAACCTTGTGATCAGAAAATTGCTCAGCTGCATAAAGTAACATGGCCACTCACTTTAATGAACACATAGTCAAAAGCTCATGTCCACCCATTGCAGTAGAGGTAAGCACTAGGAAGTTTAGATGACAGGTAGTGATGGGGGTGTGTGCATGTGTGTATGTATGTGTGAGTGTGTGTCTGCCTGGGAGGTCATGGTGTGGGAGTTAGGGAATAGGTAGGATAAGTATATGTATGTGTGTGCGTGCGTGTGTGCGTGTGTGTGTGTGTGTGTGTGTGTGTGTGTGTGTGTGTGTGTGTGTGTGTGTGTGTGTGTGTGTGCATGTGTGAATGTGAGAATATATGTGTTTGTGTGTGGGTGGTTGCCACACCTGCATTCTCCCTCAAATGAATGAACAAAACTTGCAATATTGGGTTGGGGTGAACACTAGACACTAGGAGATAGTGTGTAAAAATTTTCATAGCACCTTTTTGCTATAACTATACTCTCTTCCTATAAAGCTGTTTTTCTCATTCTATAATCAATTGTTCATAGCTGTGTACTAGGCTAATGGCCCTAGGGCTAGCCCATAGGATTGCCCTGGCATCGTGATGCCCAACATTAGATGTTATGTGATCCTATCTCGCCTACATTCTGACTGATGGGCTCGGAGCCGATCCCTCGGCTCTGACTCGGCATGCTTATGCTATAGAGCGAGGCCTCTAATTGGCTGAGCTATCTTTATCCCAGGATGCACCACCACTAATCCCCCAGATCTCGTTTGCCGCTTACAGAGCTTGGACGTGGTCTCAACATTGGCTGGGCTAAGTACTATTATTAGGCTTTTTTCCTGTCAGTATTTGCTTCATTTAAAACCAAAAGCTGTTTTAACGGCTATTCTTTGTGTACGAGTGTTTTTGTGGAATTTGGTTGAAATTTTCGTGTTTTTTCCTGTCAGAGAAGGTTCCCGTTTAAGTCAGAGGGGCCTTCCCCTGTGGTTACTACTACCTTAGTGGTTGTGTGTGGGTCAAGTACCCGTTTAAGTTAGAGGGTCTTGACCCTCTTTTTCTCCCTTTCTCTTTCAACAATCTTGTGTGTAAAAAAAAAAAAAAAAAAAAAAAAAAAGAGTTCTTTAGTTTAAATATTTAACACTAATCCAGTGGCATATATATTTTGGTTCTTGTGTGTCAAACCCTTTGTTGTTTAGTTGTGGTTATCTATTTTTTAGCCTGATTATGTCTAAAGAGCATAAACCCTCCGGGTTTAAAAAGTGCACGAGGTGTGGCTTCAAAATGTCCATTACGGATGACCACTCCTCGTGCGTCTATTGTCTAGGTGCAAAACATCTGCAAGAATCGTGCAGTGTATGCCATGCGTTTTCTTCCAGAGTCCTCCAGGAGAGGAAAAACAAATTAATCCTCAAAGGATTAATCAAGCCTTCCTTCGAGGAGGCTTTATCTTCCTCTCCATCTCCTTCTAAAAAGAGGAAAGCGTTGGCTCCGACCAGTCAGTCGGAACCGACCGCTAAGAAGACTAAGCAGACTTCGCCATCGGCTCCACGGACTTCGGAGCCGAGGTCGGAATGGTCTGCCTCAATGCCTCCAGCCTCGACCTCTCTGGTTTCGGAGCTGAGGTCTGGGGCATCGAGAGGCGGGTCACCCTCATCGGCTCCACTGATATTGGAGCCGATAAGGGTCATCGGCTCAGACTCTTCCCCCTCGGAGCCGAAGTCCTTATCGGCACCGAGGGAAAATTCCTTGAAAGTTTCCCCGGAGCCGATAATTGTTGAGTAATTTCGGAGCCGGTCCCCGAGCCCTTCGGAACCGATGGAGAAATCGGTTCAGGCCCGATCGGTATCCTCGAGATCATCCAAGATGTCTGATTCGGACATCGACAGGGTGCTCATTCGACTCTTCCAGTCTCCGGTGTTCCAAAAGATGGTTTTGGCTCCAGCCCATTTGGCTTCGGAGCTGATGGTCCACCCCCCTACTGTATTTCCTCCTCCAACAGCTTCGGCACCATTGGAGCAGGTGCTGGTGGAACCAGTGGAGGTGTTAGGGTCGGGCCCGACCCTTGCTCCGACTCCGGCTCTTGGGTCGGAGTTCAGTGCACGGACTTCTTCCTTCGGCCCTGGGGGGGAGGCTTCAGGATTGATGCTTTTGGTCCCAAGTCTCCCTCTTGGTGCGTCGGCGGCGGGAGTACCATCAACTGTCGTGGCCACAGAGGGGGGACCCTCCCAGGATTCTGGTGGTCCCGCCTTCAGGGCTATGAGGAGTGCTTTAGCCAAATCTTCCTTGGCTACCTCCACAGTTTCCCCAGCTCCTTCCCTACATTTGGAGACTGGGTCGTTGGCAGTCCCCCTGTCCATAGACAGCAAAGCCCCTGGGCCTCAGGTTACCCCCGCTGAGGTTTCTCCCCCTCCTGGAGGTCCTTCTGAAGCCTCTTTGGAAGAACCTCCCAGGAAGAGAACGTGCAAGAGGAAGCACGTTGACTCCCCTGACGAGTCTTTGACATCTGACACTGATCTCGATGATGCAGAGGGGTCCCCCAAGTCGTCCTCGGATGATGTCTCCTTTGCAGACATCCTAGAAGCCCTAAAACAACGAGGCGGCTGGCAGTCCAAACCTCCCTCTGCTGATGAGTCGGTGTTCCTGAAGGCCTTCGGGGCTCAGCCCTCCGCCTCCTGGGTGTCTCCGCCCTTCGACGAGCTCTTGGATTTGATCTGTCGAAGGGCGTGGGAACACCCAGACTCTGTGGAACCGGTGCCCGCTTGTCCGAACAAATTTCTCTCGGCACCCCCGGATAGAGAGTTCCTTACGAAAGGTGTGGCTGTAGATGCTATGGTGGTGGCATCTGCTACCCAGCAAGATGTAGCAGAGGCTTCTATGTCCATCCATCCTCCTAATAAGGAGTCTAGGAGCATGGATCGGTACGGTAAGCGCACCCTTAGTTTAGCGGCCTTTACACTGAGGTCTTTGAACTACCTGACGCACTTTACGAGATTTCAGAGGGATCTGATTAAGGAGCTATCCGATACCCTCTTGGGTAACCTGCCTGAGGAGCTGGCCCAAATGGTTGGATCTCAGCTGGCTACAATGTCGTCCATTTTGAACTCGTCCATGAGGCTCATTTCGTATGCGGCCGAAGGAGCGAGTAGAGCGGCGGGTACAGGCATTGCTCTACGGATGCAAGCCTGGCTCCGCCTGTGTCATTTCACGGAGGCCTTTAAGTCTTCATTTGCCAACGCCCCCTTTGATGGGTCCTCCCTGTTTGGACCCAAGGTAAAAGACACACTTACCCGCTGTGAACAGGAGGGTAAGACTCTGACTGCCATAGGGGCACGATTTTCCACTCCCTTTCGGCCTTATCCCAAGGCTAAAAGAGGAGGGAAAATGTGGTTCCGTAGATCTCAGAAGTCTTACCCCTCTCAGCAAGAAGGTTCCTCCTCCAGAGGCAGAGGAGGGGGAAATTCATCCGGAAGACGCTGTCCCAGAGGCGGCAGAGGCCCTCGCAATACTGGAGACCACGAGTCCTTTCGTGGCTCTTCAGCTTTTCATAGTCCCTGAGGGATTGCCCGGCTGTGCTGCTCCGGAGCCAGTCGGGGGTCATTTTTCGAAGCACCTGAAGGCCTGGGAAGGGATCACTCAGGACCGATGGGTGCTTCAGATTATCGCCGGAGGTTACTCCATCCCATTCTCTTGCCCCCCCCCCTCAGTCCAAAAAAATCCCGGACCCGCCACCCAGTCAACGGGATACCGCAGCCTCAGAAATTTCAAAGCTGCTGCAAAAAGGAGTCATCCAACCGGTCCCCGCAGACCAGATCGGATTAGGGACTTACTCAAAATTCTTTTTGGTGCCAAAAAAGACCGGGGACTTGAGGCCCATTTTGGACCTAAGCATCCTAAACCGTTCAGTCAGGAAGTCCAAGTTCCGAATGGTCACTCTACAAACCATTCTCCCATTGTTGGAGAAGGTGTTTGGATGTTCTCCACAGATCTCAAGGACGCGTATTATCATATTAGAATACATCAAACGTCCAGGAGACATCTGCGCTTCAGCCTAGGAGGCAGTCATTTTCAGTTCCGTGCGCTGCCCTTTGGTCTCACCACAGCCCCAGGGTGTTCACCAAATGCTTGGCAGTAGTGACTGCTCACCTGAGAAGTCTAGGATTCCAGGTGTTTCCGTCTAGACGACTGGCTCCTAACTGCCACCTCCAAGCATCTACTTCTGGAGCCTACAAGCCACTATATCACTGGGCAATTCCCTTGGAATCACCTTCAATTGGCCAAAGTCTGTGTTGCGGCCATCTCAAAGAATAAGATTCATAGGGGTAGAGATAGATTCAAACCAGATGCGGGTCTATCTACCTACAGACAGAATTCAAACCATTCAAAATCAAGTTTGAGCCTTACTCCCCAGGTCCAAAGCCCCAGCCAGAATGGTCCTGCAGCTATTGGGATCCATGTCTGCCATGGTTCTGCTAGTTCCCTTGGCAAGGTTGCACATGAGAATCCTCCAGTGGCTTCTTTCAACTCAGTGGTCCTTTCAGGAACTCCCTCTCAATCACCTCATATGGATCACGGAATCTTGCAAACGGGACCCTCACTGGTGGCTAGTGTCCTCCAATTTGGATCAGGGATGACCCTTTGTTCTTCCTCCTCCGGCGGCCACTTTGACCACGGATGCCTCCCAGATGGGGTGGGGGGGGCATTCCCTGGGCAGGTCAGTCCAAGGCAAATGGCACCCGGAAGAGACCCCTCTTCACATCAACATCCTAGAAATGAGGGCAGTACTCCTGTCCCTTCAAACCCTTCAGGATTATCTCCCTCAGGGCGTAATTGCTGTTCACTCAGACAACATGTCAGTTGTCTGGTACCTGAACAAACAGGGAGGGACCAGATCCTATCCTCTTTGCAGAGAAGCCATGAGAGTTTGGGAATGGGCAGTCTCGACCAAACACTTCCTAGTGGCTACTCACATACCGGGCAAGTCCAATGTCATAGCCGACAGGTTGAGCAGAACCATCCTCTCTCCTCACGAATGGTCTCTGAATTTGACAGTTACAAAGCAGATTTTCAGCAAATGGGGAGTTCCGTGTTGCGACCTCTTCGCGACTCCTCTGAATGCAAAGTGCAAAGAATTTTTCTCCCTAACCCCGGCTCCAGGGAAGAGCCCCATGGACGCATTAGTCCATCCTTGGCCCACCGGCCTGCTTTATGCCTTCCCTCCAGTTCCTCTCCTCCCCAGGGTGATTGAAAAGGCATCCCTCTTAGGGAGCAGAATGATCTTAATTGCTCCTTACTGGCCTCGTCAAGTGTGGTTTCCCTATCTTCGGAAACATGCTCTGGAAGGTCCATGGTTCCTGGACCAGGTCCCAGACCTACTGATTCATCAGTCGGGACTATTACACCAGTCCCTACACACCTTAAAATTGACGGCTTGGCTCCTCCTCTTCCGACGATAGTCAGGAGTCATACACTGGATCCAGATGTTGTGCACATATTATCTTCAGCCCACAAGTCTGCTACAAAGAAACTGTATTCTAGCAAATGGAAAAGGTTTGCTATTTGAGCTCAACTCTGGGGCCTGGACCCCATTTCTACTCCTGTGGCAGAAGTACTAAAATTCCTGACCTCTCTTTTCAATCAAGGCTCTTCAGTTTCTACCATCAAAGTACAATTGGCAGCAATTTCTAATTTTCATGAATCCATAGACCCACCTTTAATGAGCAACAGATTGTGTAAGACCTTCTTGAAAGGTGCTGCTCTATTAAGACCTTTGATTTCTCATCCTGCACCTCCATGGGATCTCGATATAGTGTTGCGTGCCTTGACTTCTTTTCCCTTTGAACCGGCAGCTACCTGTGATCTAAAGTTTCTATCATGGAAGACAGCCTTTCTAGTGGCGATTACTTCAGCCAGAAGGGTTTCAGAACTTCAAGCTTTGTCAGTGAAACCCCCATACTTGGTTTTTCATACAGACAGGGTATCCCTCAGACCAAATCCTTCTTTTGTTCCTAAAGTTTGTTCTACTTTATGCTTGCAACAATTGTTAGAGCTTCCAGTTTTTTTCCCAAAATACTCTAATAAAGCGGAGTTTATATTCCACACACTAGATGTCCACAGACAGTTATGTTTTTATTTAGATAGGACCAAACAATCAAGGAAAACAGATCAGTTGTTTGTATCCTTTGCAGAAAACAAATTGGGCAACGCTGTCACAAAGGTCACTATTGCCAAATGGATCAGGGACTGTATTACTCAAGCTTATATTTATTCTAACAAAGAGCTTACCACCTCTGTCAAGGCTCATTCTACAAGGGCTATGGCTACTTCGGTAGCATTTCATTCTAAGCTTGCTATTGGTGACATTTGTGCTGCAGCTACATGGTCTTCCCCACACACCTTCATTTCCCACTACAAATTAGATGTGGCATCTAGAGGACAAGCTTCATTTGGTTCCACAGTGCTCAGGAGTGTTTTCCAATGAGCCACCCGGGATTTAGGTGCTAGGGACGCTGTCCCATCAGTCAGAATGTAGGCGAGATAGGATCACATAACATCTTTTAGTTATGTACTCACCATAACTTCAGATGTTTGGGATCCATCTCACCTACATTCCTAATAACCCACCCTCCTTCCCCCTTCCTTGGAGATCAGAGGATATCAGAAGGTCCGAATCCTGTTGTTTCATCTTGAAACATCTAACAATGTTATATAAACAAGCTGTGCATGTGTGCATGAATGCGGACAAACAAGATCTGGGGGATTAGTGGTGGTGCATCCTGGGATAAAGATAGCTCAGCCAATTAGAGGCCTCGCTCTATAGCATAAGCGTGTCGAGTCGGAGCCGAGGGATCGGCTCCTAGCCCATCAGTCAGAATGTAGGCGAGATGGATCCCAAACATCTGAAGTTATGGTGAGTACATATCTAAAAGTTTCCAGTAATTCTATGGAACAAAGCCACTGAAGTGATTCCTGGGGTGAATTTTCTGTTTCCCATCCACTTGTCAACATTTCTTTTGAAGAGAGCCAGTGAGGTGCTCTACTTGACGTGTATTGGAAGTCTATTCCAGAGCATGGGCAGTCTCTGGGTTAAGAACCTGTCCCTCCAGCATGTTCTGTTGATTGAGGTATGAGGTTGCAGTCTCTGGATCGAGTGCTGTGGAGGAATTGTGATTTTTTTTAGATGTAGTGTATCTATCAGGGTTGAGTTAAACATGGCTTTGTAAGTCAAGCAGAGATCGCCTCTAAGTAGGTGATATGAGACAGAGAATAGCTGGAGTTTTTTGAGTCTGTCCATATAGGACGTGTTTAAAGCCCAGTATCCTCTTAGTGAGGTACTTTTGTGGTCTCTCCAGCTGTTCCAGGTGTCTGGTGAGGTACATGCCAAAATGGGCATTGTACTCAATGATTGGTCTTATGAGGGAGGAGTATAGAGAGACGATGACCTCCTTCTTATCGGATGCAAAACTCTTAGTAATGAGATGTGCCACGTAGAAGGATTTTCTGACCACAGTGGCTATGTGGTGGTCAAAGGAGAGGTTACTATCAACCTGTGTTCCCAGATCTCTTATAATGCCTTCAGTGTTGTTTCTACTTTAGTTAGATTAGTTGAACTATACTTATTCAGTTTAATAAACTATGTTTAATAATCCATATTTGTATCTATTGTATACTGAGCAGCTGCCCGCTTACTTCTTTTTTGTGTTATTGGTGGCACCTTCTGATGATGTCATAAAATGGGCAAACATACCGTAATTCAAAACAGCAAGTTAATGAATTAAAGGGAGTCCACTATGCCAGGAATAGGGAATTAGATTCTATAACATTCTACCTTAATACAACTCATTACCTCTTCAGGGTATAGACTGATTTTACCTGAGAATTTGGTCTGGCCAACATTTTTTGATTCAGCAGCTCCACCTGTTTATCAGATTTAGTATTTCTGTCAAGGAAAGGGGTCTGACATATAAATGTAGCCACATGGCTAGACCTTGTCCAACACAGAAGCTCCACCTAGAGGGCAACACTGCCATCATACCTGAATTCTTCTCATCAAAGATGAGGATGGATTTGTGGGGCCATTAAATCTTGTGAAAACAAGACAATGTCAGCAGTCCCTATAGGAGCTTGGTGGATGGCTTGTGCTGCACCAAACTACATATCTTGAAATATCTACACACACACACACACACACACACACACACACACACACACACACACACACACACACACACACACACACACACACACACCTCTACCTTATTGTGAAACTCTACTGTAGACAGTCTGGCTTCCCATCAGGTACAACTGCAGTACCTAGTCCCACATACAGGTGGACCTTCCACCTTGCCTAAAAGTCCATTTGGTTCTATGTGTAATTTCCATTCTAGCACTAATCCAGTTAATATATAACACATGCAAGCAAGCATACATCTGTATAGGCACTTTGTCAAAAACAGCTGCAAACTAAAAAATACATGCCTACCCACTACAAGAAGTTTACCCCCTTGTGTTACATCATCAGAATGCAAGTTCTTATGACTTGGAATCAAAAAGTACATGCACATCTGTTCAGCATATAGGAAATACAAACACAAATTTTATTAAACACAATAAATATAGTTCCTATGAAGAACTAAAGTAAAAACTACAAATTTTAGAATTAGAAAGCCAGCTTTATATGAAAATAGTTTAATTATTGCAAAAATGAAATTATACAAAAACACCGTTAAACATGATTATGACATGGTTCAGGGGGGACACTCTGCATATCATGCCATAAATGCACTCAAGAAAAAAAAAGAAGAAAAATACATGGGTCAGGGGAAAAATAGATGCCAGTAATATTCTTCATATTGTGTCATAAAGTTAATGAAAACAATTCAAGCCTTGTTTTGGACAACCTCACACATAGGATAGCAATCTTCTTTGTCACCAGGGATACTAGCAAATATTACCCAAGTATTTTTTTAATATTTAAAGTAAAAAGGGGAAACGTTTTTTTCTTTTTTTTTTCTTTTTTTTCTTTTGAGCTCTTTGTTTTTTTGATCTTTTGCTTTACCCTACAGCCTTCCTATCCAGTGCCTCACTTCCGTGCTGGGTCTGTCAGCTTTTCCATTTCCCCCAGACTTACTCTGATGAAGCTGGTGTAGGTTTTGCAAACCTAAGAGCACCCTCTGGGTCTTGGTTCTTACCATCAGTTGGGCATTTTACACTTGGGCCAACCCCTATTACTCCCACCTCCTATGGTGGTCTTTGGATATGTCCATGAGGTGGAAATGCAGTGGGTGCATTCAGCATATTGCTCCATCTCCACATCATCTCAGTCATGCCAACCACCCTTTCCCCTCCTTGGATAATGCCCCCACACAATGTCCCAAGTTGCCACCAAAGATCATTGCAGGGAATGATCATATAACTGCCCATCTCTACCCTCCTGCTCAATCAGTTGCCTGAGATGATAATTGTACCCAACTTGGCTTGGCCATAGTCAGGGCTTTATCCCTCTATGCCACCAGAGGGGTGAGAGAAGTTTTATTAACCCTGCATCCTTGATACAGAAAGCAGCAGCTGCATAATCCTACTATGCTAACTAATCAGTTAATGTTGCCATAATGTCTGCCACGAGTCAAGGATTGCAACAGTCCATGAGTTACAAGGGGAAGGGTACCTATAAGAGGCAACAGTAGGACTGTGCCCATGTGGGAGAAAGCTTAAGTACAAAGCTGGGGGAACACGACACAACACTAGGGAGAACAATTAAACTATTACTTGGACTCAGTTAAAACGTTATTAGAGCAACAGGTGTAGGATCACTATCCACTGTACACACACCAATAAAAGAAACTCTAATATCTGGCATTATTTTCTAACTGTAAGTATTCTTGATTTTGAGGGCCTGGAGAAAACAGTGTGAAAACACATTGGGGAAGTTCTGTGAAGTCAGGGATAAGTAAGAGGTATGTCAATGTGTGTTTGTGTGTGTGTGTGTTTGTGCATATGTATATGTATAACTAGATTTGTGTATTTGTGTAGGAAATTGAAGGGGGGTATCCATGCCAACATGATGCATGGACTGCCAGTGTTAGCTACAGTAGGAAAGTGCTGACTTGCATTCAAGGTAGTCAAGTATAAGTCAAAAACGTATAAATTAGCTGATAATGAGGTCTTTCCTCTTTGCAGCTAGCATGTTTCTGAATCACAAATTGCGACATTGTATAAACAGCCCCTTTTTACTGTTATCACCAGCACTGTGGTTCTTTCTAACTGCCAGGATAGTGTATCTGATTTACAATGTACTTGTTATAGCTAAAACATTTAGATTTGACATTAGAGTAGAAATGAAAGGTACATGTTAATGTTTACTCTTCAGATCAGTCACTGTGATGCAAATATAAATATTAACAGAACACCAATGTAACAGTTTACATAACAGTAACTGCACAAGCTAAGAACAGCTGACAAATCCATGTAGTACTAAAGGATGAACTTCTTATCAACATAAAAAAGCATGAAACATGGCTGTGTGACACTCCAAACTAATACTATAAGTGGAAAAAAAATCACAGAAAATGAATACTGGACCACTTCAAAATGTAGTAACTCAGTATAGTTATGCTAGCTTTCAGGCAAACATGCCCTTTAGCTAACAGGGTAGTACTAAAGAGAGGAGAGGACATGAGTTAGCTGTTCTAGAATCAGTACCCCATGTTAACATGTCATCATTAAGTCCTAGATGATACCTTTAAAAACTAACAGTATTTAATATACAGTTTTTTTTATAATGTTCGAATGTACTGAATACAAGGATCTTCAGGGTTACCATGTTTAGGGTAACTAGTATTCAAGTTAAGATGTTAATCTCATATTTATATTCACAACTCTATTTGCATCAGTAAAACAAAAGTGCTAATGTTACACAAGCTGCAACAGTCTTTAAAACAAGCGATGCCTGACAGGATGTGTGTTAATGTGTAATTAATGCCTGCCCAAGGGTGTTCTGAGGCCTGATGCTTGCATTCCTGGAAGGGCATTAATTACACATTAACACACTTCATGGAGGGCATTGTTGTACTTATAGAATGGTCTCTCTGTAAAATTGCTGTGTTTTACTTATTATTTATATATTTTTTTATTACTATATTATTTTTTATATATTTTTGATGTAAAATAGTGTAATGTTAATTAAGAATAATTAGGAATAATGTTTCAAAGTTGCTTTAGTATATGTAGTATATGTAAATGATGTTAGAGGAAGCATTTTGCATCCAAACTATATCATTTAAAAATATATCTAGATATTTGCTTTATTTTTTGGTCCCTTACTGATAAAATGTGTGTTTTCTTGCCAGTCATTGGGGATCGAAGTCATTAAATACTTTATTTCCTTCAGAAAATTCATGTTAACACAAATCCTGTTATTTAACTTACTTTATATTTTTTATGAGTACGACATTTAAAATCTATTCCACACTCACACACACACACACATTTGCACTTCAGACAGATGCATGCTAACACAAGTCCTATTACTGAAGGAAAGTTGTGAATTTTTTAAGAGGAATATGTTCCTGTTTTGAGCCTTTGTCCCCCCTTTATTTTAGGTTTTATCCAGTTAACTTGATCTAAGAGGTGAGATGTACGAAAACCTCAGCAGTGCTGCTGTTGCTTGATTACTCTCACTCTTCAGTCTTTCACTCACACACATACTTCATTTTCATGCATGCAAACACACATTCACACTCACAGATGTAAAGAAACACACAAACAGAAACATGCACTTACAGAAACATAAACTTACACCCACACACTTTTTTCTGTTATACTTTATTTTTACACTCGCTAAACAGCAAAATCGCTGCTTAGCGAGTGTAAAATAGCTTGATCAATCTCAGTTTCACTCACATTCACACATACACTCACACAGATATAAACACACACACACACACACACACACACACACACACTTTCATTTTTTACTTTTCTATTTTTAAAATATATTTTACAGTCAAAACCTCAGAAGCACTGCTTAGCGAGTGTAAAATAATGGTGGCTGTTAGGTTTTCTTCAGTCTGAGCTCCATTACAGCTTGATATGCTGCTGTCAAGCAGTGGACTCATTTTTCAGCAGGCATTACTTGTATTTTAGTACCCTACTGGAAAACGTTAGTTCTCCAATCAAGGTGCTGGTGTACATTTTGCCCATTCTCTAAGTATCCTTAACTTTCAGAGACAGCTAACATTTTGGATTCTGCATGAAATCATCAAAATATTACACATTACCAGTATAACATATATTTGCTGCCCTTTGGTATACTGAATATGTGCTCACTGTTCATAGGGTTACCACGTGTTCCTCTTTATGTAGGACAGTCCTTATTTGGGCCATTGCATCCTGCAAAAAAACATGAAAAATGGCAAGTGTCCTGAGATTTTTAGGATAAAAATAATTTCTTACATTTCCTCTAATATTTGCATGAAAAGGTTATTTTGTACCTCAAATGCCCTAATGTTATGTGAAACAGTAAAAACAAATCAAATTCTACAAGAAGGAGTTTTTATTGTGAGAAAACATGAATCCCAGTTCTTTGCACTGATTGTGGATATGGTTTGTCCTGCAAAATATTACATTATTGTAAAAAGCCTCACTTCTGGCAATTGAAAATTTGGCAAAACTTAGTGTTCATTGCTCTAGGGGGGAAAGTTCTTCAGTATTATAATGCTGCATAAAACCAAGACTAAGGTTCAGACCAATAAGATTTGTACTGAAGAAACAAATTAGTTTTATCTCCATTGTCCTTCCAATGTCCTTCTAATGTTCATTGGTACTGTTTTTACATGCACATTTTGAGAATGTGTTCACCTAATTAAATGCAGGAAATGTTCAGTGACAGGTTACTGCAAGAGAGACAGTCCAGAAACTCATAGCTAGAGTGATTGCCTATGACCACACATCTACTTGCAGAATGACTAACAAGCCAGTGAAGACACAATTTAAATTGTTTGAAAATTCTATACAGACATGTCAAGTATGGTTGTTCAAGGTCATTTCCATACACCTCTGGAAAGAAGGACATTGCAGATAAAACTAATTCAATTTAGCTAATTAATTTATCTATTTATTGTGATCTATTTTCCCATGGGTGTCAGAAAAGAATATTGGGTCTAAAGCATCATTCAAAAGAGCCTTCATTTTTATGAGAGTTGAGCCCAGTCCTAAATGTTCAGGCTCTATCTCTGTCTCTCTCTCACACACACACACACACACACACACACACACACACACACACACACACACACACACACACACACACACACACACACACCATACGCTCGTACACGCACATATGTGCACATGCACACACACGCTCACACACAGAGTGACTATCTCCAAGGTAAATGTGTAATACTTCTTAGCATCTATGCAGCAGAACTGATTTTTTTCTTCACATTGGTACTTTTTAAGTAAATGATAAAGAAACGATACACTCTTTTTCCTATTCTCAGATATAAGTGGTTAAGTGGTTATTAAAATGCTGTGTCTAATAACAATAGCTGGTGATAGGTACCTGTTTCCCCAAAAGATGGAATAACAATAATAACTGTGCTGATACAATAATAGATATCCCATCACCCCTAAGTTTCAGTGCTTTGTGTTTGTGGACTAGCATGACGTTTCTACCTTTTCATGTACCACAATCAAGTTCTCTCTTACAGGAGAACTACAGAAAGCATTAACCGCCACATTAGCTGTCTGCTTTTTAACCCCTTAAAATCTATAGTGTGCACTGTGCTGTAATGTAGTGCTTCCATTCTTATATCTAAGATCCACAAAATAAAAAATCAACTTAATTGGTAAAATTAGTATTAACTTTTAAAAATGCAGGTACCACTCTCAATAGAAACAGTAATTCCAGAAAGTATTCTATAACTGCTGTGACAATTTAAAGATGTATATTTTTCTTCCGTTTAGTTATTATTGATCAGATGTCAAAATCTTCCTCAAACAAACTTTGCTTTAATATGATGATTTTCTTTCTTAGCTTATTATATTAGTTAATATATTTGAGAGTTTTCTAAGACATATTTTTTTATCAAGGTTGATCTTTGAGAAAGAGGACACATAATATCATCATTTAATTTACTGGCAATATTTTGAGACATGGCAAATTTATATTCTATTTGATATTTCAAACTCTTATATGAATAAATCCCAAAAGTACATAATATCAATGGAGAATACATAACATCTGTAGTGCCATGTTTCATTAAATCTGTTACTGAACTGATCTGTATTTTTATTTCTTGCATTATGACAATGTTTTAGAAGGATTATATTGGAAAATAATGTTTCTTAATGAGGCAGTAAGGATTTTAATTGCCATATACATATTCAAGACACCCATATCTTTATACTCCTTCCTAATGCTACTGTCAGTTACATGAGCTCGTACAGATGCAACACCCTTCTGTTAAGCAAAGGTAGTGCTCACATGCTTCATGTAACAAATGCTTAACCTGGGAAGACATCATACTAATGTTCTATATGTATTTGGTTGGTAAGTACACAAGTCAGTAACCCAGACAAATTAATTTTCTACACTCACATCCTTTGGGACAGAGAGGTTAGCTCACCAGCATGCTTTAATACCAGCAACAAATCCTCTTATGCTGTTCATAGTTTTTATTGCATGACACCTTAGACATACTTTCATTTATTTCTGCATTCAATAACTTGCCTGCTTCTTTTCCATTTCTGGCAGTTGACCTGGCTCTTTATTGTCCTTTAACCCTCATGATTGCTAACTAAATAAAATCATTTATGGTATTATTAATAGCTGACAAGCTGGACTACCGCAAGCCTTTTTGTGAGACTTCAAACTGCTTGTACAAGAGGGTCTTA
>NC_056739.1:1642944734-1643004734 GCF_019279795.1 Protopterus annectens | reverse complement strand
AAACTTTTAGCAAAATGAAAAAAACATAAAAATGCAACCTGCTGTTAATGTACTGCAATGTGATGCAGTGATGCAAGCCTTAAATGAGGATGTGGCTGTGCATCCTAGGAGGCAGCCAGTTATTCTGAGCAAGGCTAAAACTAAACCAGTTGTCAGACCAGGAATAATCAACAGATATTTTCTAGACAGACAAATGGTGCAGACTGTCTGTAACATATGTATCCTAAACATGTCTGTGCAGACCCTGTGAGGAAACCCCATCCCCCTTGAAACCAAAGTTTGTCTTAGCTTGGGTGTACTTGCATCTGAGACATTACAGAGACACATGGGGGAAGCTGTGGGAGTACCTGGCAATAAAACTGTCAGCAATATATGGCAAGTTGGATGACTAACTACACTTCCATCCATCCCCTTGGGGTGGAGAAATATAATGCACCTTTTTACAACATAACAAACTTCCCCATGTACTTGGTGCAACAGATTCCATGCATATACCTATCAAGACACCAGTAAATCCAGAAACAGACCAATACATAAACAGAAAGGGATGGCCATCCATCACCTGCCAAACTGTGTGTGCAGCAGATGGTAGCATAACAAACATTATGGCATCACAACCTAGAAGTGTCCATGAGGCTGCTATTTGTAGGAAATGTGGACTCAGGGCTGCATTCCAGCAAGGTGAAATACCAGTTAAGTACAAGAACACAGCTAGGATGAAATCTAAGGATCCCCCTCTCAACAATATCCATTCTGATCAAAAGTGTTTTATTCCCCTCAACAGGTGACTGTTGTTATCCACTTGAGCTGTGGCTAATGACACTGTACCATGAACCATACAGTCCTGTGCAGGAGGCCTACAACAGAGCGCACACAACAACCAGAAACACTACAGAGTGTGTGTTTGGTGTATTGAAAGCTAGGTTCAGATATCTGGACACATTCAGGGGTGCACTGCAATGCAAACCAGAGAAGGCAGCAGAACATACACATGGCGGCTTCTGGCCATAGTTTTGGGTAAACTAGCCCAAGAACCACAAATATTTTGTTTATTTATTTTATTGACATTTGTTTACTGGGAAACTCCAACTGCCCATTTTCAGTAGAGGCCTGGGGGAAGCTCCAAATTATTACAAAACATTTTAAGAACAATAATTTTACAATCTTCAAAAATAAAACAAAAACGTCTGCAGTTTAAATAATTAGATCAAATTATGCATAATACAACACATTGGTTAAGAATCAGTACACGTTATATGATAATCATTTAATTTTCAGAGACACTTTAGACAGTTTGTAGAGAAATTAAAGATAAGTTAATCTAATACTAACAGTAATTGCAATATGAAGTGATGGAAAACAGGCTCATGGTGTTTAGAGAGAAAGTTAGGGAAGCGAATTTGATAAAAGTAAGGAAGTAAGTGAAGAAGGAAGAGCAAGGAGGTATAAGGAACAAAAAGGTACTTGTTCACACTTGGGGATATAGTTTATTGTGGTTTTGAGCAAGAACAGAGACAGATTTTAACTGAGAAGGTTTTTAGTGTGGTTTTGAAAGATGGGATGGAGAGTATTGACTTGATGAATACAGGTAAGGAGTTCCAGGCTTAAGCAATCTTGAGAGGACATCCCACTGTTACTGGAGGAAGGGCAAGAGGACATAAGTCACAGGCATAGGCAACATAGGGTGCGACCACAAGTGCAGGCCCAGGCTACACGGAAGTGTCTGACCCAAACATTTGAGTCATGACAAACCACATATACACACAGATCAAACATTGATGTCTAGGTGTTGCCCCATCACGGCAACACAGATTGCATCTAATGGCAACTGCCCTCTAGATGTATACACTGAGACTTACACATAACATAATCACAACATATTACAACATGAACATATGCAAATGTGTCAAAAAAACATACGTCTGTACAATATTTTAACATGAAAAAAGAGAAATCAAGCACAACATAATGCATACATTTTTATTTCAGAAAACACATAACACAGTACAGTGATATTGAAATAATATGAGCCAGTTATGTGTTCTACATGGTTGGACACACCCTAATGCAGTCTTGGTTAACTTCGCTGATGTCTCACACCATGGTCCATCTGCCACAGCCACATATAGACACATCCTGCCCAGGTTGCTCCACAATGGAGATAGTTAGGGGTACAGCACCATGTTGAGTAGAAGGAGCATGACTGCGAGTTGAAGGCCTTGTGACTGGTGGGACCTCAGCAGATGGGCTAGCAGTTGACATCTGTGCAGGTAGGACCACAGACAGGGAGTCTCAATGGCCAATGGTGGCTCTGTGGACAGGTGGCTTGCCTGTCACAGGTTGCAATCTACTGTACATAGTCATGGAATGCAACACCTGCTTGTAGTACGATACTGCTGCAGTACTCTAGAGGCCAGTGTTTCCACTGACCATGCTATAGCTAGCAGACTGTCATTCTGAGTGGCCAATGCAGCCATAATATCACCATGTCTGCGTGCTTGTCCTTCATGCATGACACATAACTGATGTGCCACATGAGCTGTGGCACAGGCAAGTGCATGGCCATTTGAATGATTCCATTGCTGTGATCATTTGTTTGCATGCAGCAGGAGGCAGACATCCTCTGACACCTGTCCATGTACAGCATCTGCTTGCCTATGTCTTCAGCAATGCCCTGTGTCTGTTGTGTGAATCTGCCAGCAGCAGTGCCTCCAGCTGTGGTGTATTGATCAATGGCCTCACCATGTTCAACCTCCACTGTGCCATCATCCTCTGAAAGCATCGACAAGTGGATCTCCTGTATCTGAGGATACACCCGATGCACCTGAAGGGGCTGTATAGACAAATATTGATAAAAATGTCAGGAATCACACGTGCTACACATTGTTGAAAGCTCTGGCAATGTTACTGTAACATACCTGGTCTTCCTGAACTTGATAATCCGTGGCTTGCCCCTCCACTAGATGTACCTATAGAGTTCAATGTTAGTAAAACAACAATATAACAGTAAACAATGGTGCCATTAAATGAGTTTGAGGCACTAACAAGGTAGTGTGCACAGCAACAGTATGGAGGCACTCACCTGCTGCTCCCTGGTGTATCCCCGAAGTAGATGGATCTGTGGATATTAGTGCAGTAACCATTACAAATGTTGTTTGCACTGTTGTGTCTGTAACTCGGATATACCAATACATGTAGTTATACATATGTTCATCATCCTTACACTGTGTGGAAGTGTGTTCATGGGTCAACTCTGCTGCTGCAAAACATAAACAGCAATACGTGAATATGCATGTTCAAGGACTATGCAGTGAGTGTCACAATGCATATCCCTGCAATGGTCATAAATACATACTTGTCCATCCTGGAACTCCAACTTTAATCTCACCACCAGAGATTCATTGTTCCCTTCTTGGTGCATGCAATAAGGCCAAACAATTGTGATGTCATCACTGATGGCATCCCTCATTCTCTGAGAATGTGTTACTCTGTTGGTGGCTGCATGCATTAAGGCCAAAAAAGTTGTGATGTCATCACCAATGGCATCCCTCATTCTCTGATAATGTATTACTCTGTTGGCTGCATGAAGAAACATGTCCAAGCAGCATCATCTACAGGCCTCATGGGATCAGTTTTGTCCTCCAAATTCATAGATCATGTTGGTGAGGTCTGTCCAGATTTAATTTCTCCAAACAGTATCACCTGAATGGCCTAAGAGTCGCCCTTCATGTTGGCAGAGAGCACCCCTAGTATGTTTGGCCATCTGAAAAACATTGATAAACATGATAATATTTGTGATTGAGCACATTTTTGCATTTGATTCTGTGAACAAAATATGTCAACATAAACACTGTGGATTCCTGTGCAATGCAAAGATCTGTGTAACACTGTCTGTGATAAATACTAACATGTTATCCTTCTCAACTATAGTGAGCATCATCTGCTCTCTCAGAGCCTTATTCTACATCTTTCTGCTTTTCCTCTGATAGTAAATCTATCATAGGAATCTTAAACTTAGGAATATCTTCTAAAATTTAATATTATTTTGTAGTGAATGAATGTATCCTATCTGTTAGTTAATATGTATGTCAAAGTCTCTTCTATGGAAATTGTATGTCAAAAGTCTGTCCTTAAAGCTATGTTTTGTAAAAAATTTTTCTCTTGGAGCTTTTCTCCCCGGGCCTCCACTGAAAATGGACTTGTAATCCAGTTGGACTCTCCCAATCAACAAATGTAAAATAAATAAATAAATAAATGACATGTAAAAAGTAACAACAATGCCTTCATACAAACCATTTGCATAATCAACATAACTTGTAAAACAGCATTATGCCACTAGAGTCTGCTTGCATTTCAACTTAAAATATTAAATCAATTAACAATTAAACAACTTATGGAAAGTGGCAGAAAACCTCAGGATCCCTAGGCAGTACATGATTTAAGAATGTCTGTAATATCAGTGTCACATACTAGATATGGATACTATTGTATTCCATACATTTCTGTAGTTAGACCACAGAGTGCAAGGAATTACCAGTAAGAATTTTGGATGATCTGTAGATCCTCCTCCTCCATATACTGTTATCACTTACAGTGGAAGTCTGTCTATATAACTGCATATAGGACTGAACTAAAATATTTAGAAGAATAACACATGTATGCATACATTTTTCTCACAACATGGCTGCAGGACCTTATAACAACCTCTTTTAAACTTAACATTTTGAGTAAATATGACTTTAAACATCTAACTTTTGAAATGGTTATCTTTAACAGATTTACTAATTACCACTACCGAACTTCTACCAATTGCCAATGTACCTCTCACTCAGAATCATATAATCAAAGTACATCTTGTGTGCACCCAGCTTCAAGTACCATTTTCATCATACATAATTAATGGGCTTCATTAAAATTCAAGTTTTTGGAATCCCATTGGTGCACATCCATGTAAATTGCTGTCATGCACTGCAACACCCAGGTGTACCGTGTTAACATCCAATAGGTATCAATAACATGGCAAGTGCTTGTTATCTTCCAATAATCTCAGAACATGACATTGGCGCTACTTTCAAATATTGATTAGATACATTTGCTGATCATACCATTGCTAACTGTGAACTGAATGGTACCTGAGTTAGCTTTTTTGTATGTTTCGGATTTTTTCTATTTGAGGATCATGATGGCTACTTTGAGGATGCTGAGACATGTCCATGCGCTCAACTGGACTGACGAGGAGTAGACCCAGATGTTGATGGTCTATGCCAGATTGATGTAGAGGTTGAGAGACAGGCCCAGGAACTTTACTATGATTGACATGTGGAGCCAGATCGCTAGGGAGCACCAATGGAAGGCGGGGATCTACCACACTGTAGTGCAGGTTTATCACTGCTGTGATGACCTGTATTGGAGGGACACAAGTATAACTTCAAAGGAGGGTCAATAAATTGTGGAGGCAGCCTGTAGATCCCTATAGTAAGTATCAATATTCTACATATACCTGAGCATAGCTATAGGTTTTACAGATACTTCTTTGAAAAAATTTATATAAGATAGATGTTTTTATAACCATGTAGTGGCTGCTGTGAGAATTATCTTGTGGAGATAATTTGGTGGAGTTTGTAAATAATGCTCTCTTAACTTTGGGTTCAATACCTATGAAGTTATTTTATTTAATAATTGAATAATATTCATAACCATGTTCTTTGCAGATGTACATATGTTGTACAACATATAACTTCTTAATTTCACATTGCCTCTGTTGTCATCCCTCACAAACACCAGTAGCTCCTAGGCTGCAGATGACTGTGCATTTTATCATTTTCTGTTGTAGTCCCACTGTATTACCTATTTGATCTTTACAAGCTGGAAGGCAAACACATATATAACTTACTTACATTATTCAAGTACTCAGACACTTCTTACTTACATTATTCAAGTACTCAGACACTTTTATTTATTTTAAACATTAATGCCCATACCATTGCTTAAATATATGTTTTTAGTTATGTGTTGCTAGCTGTTATGTCTTCACTATGACAGTTGTTAAAATTGTTTGCATTTTCTGCATTTTTCCGTTTATCTCAGGATTTCTAATGATCACCTGCAGGACTTGTGTTCTGAAATGAAAGACTTGCTGAATGGTAGCTCGGCCTATAAAGCAACTGGCCAGCATGTCTAAATTTTGGGGTGTTATGGGCTACAAACCACATATGGAAACCTGTTACCTTGGTTAACTGCACCCAAATGTTCATATTGCAATACTTTATATTAAGGTTTATGTTGTGCACGGTAATGACTCGCTGATCTAGTCTTTGAATTTCTATGAATGACATCATAATCTGTAATGGTATGAGGACATCAGTTGTTGAACAACATTGCTTGGAGAGCAGTACCTGTTTGTTTATAAGTAGCTTGTACTGACTGGTGGCTCAACTTGTAAGGAAACAAACATGCATGTCGATATTCCCATAGCATTCATTTACCACAGCATATTATACTTACTGACATTTATGCATATTTTGAGTGTTATTAATAACTCAGTTATTTGTCGAATTCCTACTAATATATCCATAATCCATAACATTTTGTTAACATTATGTATTAACAGCAGGAGCAGTACATCTTCATAAATCCTGTTATATGTCTGAGCAATTTTTAGGTTAATATCGTATATATTTTTTTAAATGCTATGAAGGTCTATAGAAGTCAATAGTAGAACATAATCAGCCTCAAATATTGAGGGAGTATGATGGCCACACTAATAGCTGAAACGAAGACCAGGAAAGATGTATCATTTAACTAGTGATGTGCAATTTAACAAGGAATAATGGTCCTCACATATACCTTTCTGTATCTGTAATGTACAACAGGTATGGTTCTGTTCGCATGAATGTAATTTTCAGTTTGGTAATTTTCAAACTGACATGTTTATTAGTTAGAATGTAGGCATAACCACCATGTATCAGTAAGGTAAGTGAAATCATCAAACAGTAACTGTCATTACAACTGTGTATAAATTCTGACACTATTGATATATTACATATTTTTAATCCTGCTGTGTCAGTCTTAGCACTGCTGTTTGCAGACTGTGTGACATGGCCTGCAGTTCAACACTGGTATTGCACCTGCATTAGACACCATGAATGTGTTTGTAAAAACACAGTTATAGTCTAGGTTGGCTGACACTTGAGCAAGTCCCCATTTGATAGCAGCAGTTCATAATTAGCATACCCTGGAGGTCAACATTGGTAATGTATCTGTCTCCAACCCCTTGGTTGTTTTTTTTTTCTAAAACACTTTTATAGCCTAGGTTGACTGACACTTGAACAGCTATTTGATTCCAACAGTTCATTATTAGCAAGCATATTCACAAAGTTTTGTTTTTTCAGGCCACTGATTCCTGTTTATTTTTGAAGATAATGTATTCAGTTATATATATATATATATATATATATATATATATATATATATATATATATATATACAATATTGTTATTAATAGATATATTAGATTCTGAAATGTCTAAGGTTGTGTTGATTGAACATATCACATTGTTTTAGTGCTGTACTCATTATATTGAGGTGTGTCCGGCCAAATATCATGCTGCCTGCCTCAGAAGTTTGTCATATTGTTTTCCTACTGTCCACATTATTGTTCGATACCTTTCACCTCATTTTTACGATGGCATGTTGTGACTGCTGTTATAAATCACTGAATGCAGACAGTAAAATATGTTTATTAGAACCTTCAGATATTTTTCCAAAGCTAATGACCCATATGTGTGTGTCTAAGCATATAGAATTGTTCAGAAAAGAATATTGCTGTCCTTTTTTTTTTTTAGGAGTATGACATATAGGGCCATAGATAACTCTGTCCATGATAGATGTGCCTCTGTCCCTGTGTAAATTGCCTTCATAATGGTATTGTGTTGTGCTATGATATTTGTGGGATTGTTCTGCATAATAGACATTCCCCAGCTCCAGGATTTAATAAAATTCATGTAGGCATAGTACAGAGCCTACATGGACTGTTACCATGACCGTGTACATGGTTCTGCCTTGACAGTGCACCATGCATATTAATGATGATGTGTTGCCGAGGAACTTGGGTATTGAATTGGTCTAGGGAGAGGTGTAGTGGTGACCTTGTCTGCAGATGAGGAGGAGACTCCCTGGACTGTCCTTTAGTGTTATATTAATTTTTATTTTTTTTAAATAAAAAAAATGTTTGCATGGCCCAGAACACAGCAATGCTAAGTGGTGCCCACATAATGTCTAGACATCTAAAAATAGAAACCACATGCATTTAATTATTTATTTAAATGTATGTTTAAGAGTATCTGAGCATGTTTGCACAGCAGTGTGGCATGCTGCTCAGCACTACTGATAGGTAGCTCAGTATTATATGTAAAGGTACACCCGATGTCTGAATATCCACATAGTTTAATGGGTAGAGTCATGGCTCCATGTGTAGTAGGTAAAGGGTTTGAATACATGGAAGGCAAATAAGTATGTGATTTTAAAATACACATTCTGCATATTCTTTTAACATATAGCCCTGCTGCACTCTACTAAGCTCTGGTGAGACCTGCTAAGACCTGCTAAACACCACATAAACATGACAACGGCTGCCAATGTTTATGTCCTGCTTGGCATTGCTTAGCTGGTTTGCACACTGCTAAGCTCTGCTAAGACTCCGGTGCTGACTGTTTTCATACATCTGAGCTCAGCTGCACTTGTTTGCACAGAGCTAAGCAAAGCACCACTTTTTTGAATGTTGCTCAATGATGTCTAAGAGCAGGAAAACAGCCTATATTAAGCCCAATAGGTGGAAATACAGCAGAATAAATTGGAGTTCTGTCTCTGAAGGGTACTATGGCTGGTGTTGGTGTAGGTGTGCACTTTTGGGTGTTCTGGAGTCCAGGGTCATGGTTGGACTCCTAGTAAAAAAACATGAAGACCGACTGCTGCAGGGAGGTTTCCAGGGCTCTGTGTGCAAGGCAGAGGCCTGTGATCAGCTGGGAAGGGAACTAGCTAGTGTAACTGGTATCCCCTGCACAGCGGGAGCAGTGCCGTCACCACCGTGATGACCTGAAGTGGAGAAACAGGGTTCTTTTTGGGCACCTGGGTCCAAGACCAAGAAGTTCAGGTGGGGAATGACCCACAAGTATGTAAGTATTTTAACCTCTGTTTCATCAATATCTAATCTGCAAAACTGGTATGCATAATGATGTGCTTCTCTCCCAACAGCTGCAGAGCACAGGACCTGCAATGTCAAGTTGCATGCTGGGAGCCTGGTCACGTTGCGCCGTGAGTGTGGTGAGTACGGATGTATTATGCTAACTGTAGTGAAATAAGCAAGAAAGGGTAAGGCATTAACTGCATGACAGTATATTCAATAAAGTCTGTAGTGCAATAAATGTGGAATTAGAGCTGTATTGCAAGCAATGAATAAATGCCAACTGTTGTGCAATAAAAACACAAAACAGTACCAGGAACTGCATTAAAGTATATACAATAAAGTTTGTAGTCAAATAATTGTGGAATAACAGCTGTTTTGAAAGAAATGGATAATGCCAATTGTTGTGCAATAAAAACACAAAACAATACCAGAAACTGCATTAAAGTATATATCGTAAAGTCTGTAGTGCAATAATCGTGGTATGAGAGCTGTTTTGAAAGAAATGAATAATGTCAGCTGTTCTGCAATAAAACATGAATCCATATCAATAACACCATGGAAAATGGTGTACATTGGGATTGTCTTGTTGTAACCATTGCAGTAGAGCTGTATGCATTCAGGGAGTAAGTTAAGATGCTGCTGTCAAGTATATCACTGTAATAGCTGTAGAATGCTAATCTAATGGCTGCTAACTGTATTGTTTAACACGGTTTACTATTGAAATGTCGAACGGCACTACATCGACTGTACTATAGTCGAACACGGAAGTTCGAAAATAGTAATGGCGATGACAAAAAAACAATCTAGGACTGTGTTTTAACATGGGTCGAGGTAGGGGAGATGTTTGTAGTTCTGAATAATACTGAACACCTACCTCGACCCATGTTAAAACCATTCCTAGATTGTTTTTTTGATGTCGACATTACTATTTTCGAACTTCCGTGTTCGACTATAGTACAGTCGACGTAGTGCCGTTCAACATTTTAATAGTAAAGCGTTTAACACGTATAGTACCATTCATGGCTGTCTCTACGCCGATATGGTTCACATAATGCTCTGTCATCCACAAACATTAGGTAAGCAAGATATGTGGGAGAGGTAGCCCACTCCATGATCTGATATCGTTTGTTGCCTTCACAGATATTTCAACCCACTAACAATAAAGTATGTACTCCAGCATTGTTAGACTGATATATAGTGTACCTACTATCTGTGTTATTCTTTTATGTCATGCATGTGTGTTCTACTGTCACTGCAGTCTAGTATAACACTGTAGTAGTACTGCCAGGTAATATTTTTTTCCAGGTAGCTCTAGGCAGATATCAATCAGTCAGCAATCAGCAGTAATTCAGTAGCTTAGTTTGTTAAATGCTCTCTATGTAGTACATTTTGCCACACACAGACCAGGGTTTGAATCCAATGATAGGTGCCACTAAATATTACACTAGCAGTCATGTAATACTCACAAAGTCTCTCTTCACAGGAACTACAGGTAAATGGGTAAGGTAGACCATATTATGAGTAGAGCATTGTGTGTTTAGATTTCCCAGACTCATGAGACTCATCATTAGCAAGAATGTGAAAACTCAACAATGTGCAGTCAGAAATAATATGAGTAATCCTGGTATGGCTGTATGCCTGGAGTGTCAGTTAAAAGTTGCTGCAGTCACACAGTCACTGCTATTGGGTTCTATTCCCATGCCTGCCAACCAAGGCATGACTGCTGTTTAGTGTCTGTACTGGACACATACATGTCTCTCAACTGTCACAATTTCACTTTATGTAATTAATAGTGCATAATCCACCTGTTACAGGCATACCATGGCAAAGAGCACCTAGATTGCACAGTATCACCATTTCAGCCCACAGAACACCTTGGTAGTTATATAGGTCCACCTGATGTGCAAGTGTTCTGTGTAGGTGTGTACCTGCAGTTGTTTCTGTTTGGCCCATTGTGTCCCATGCATATAGCATGAGAGGTATGTATGTGCTACATCAGCTACAGGAGACTTCTACTCACTGTAAATGTAAAGGAAACACAAACCTGTAAACTAGATAGTAGTACTATTGTCAAGGAAGTAAGCATCGCTGTTACTAACGGACTGATGTTTTCTCTCCCCCCACCACTTATCTTAATTTATTTATTACTGTTATTCATTGGCTATGTTTTACTATTAACATATGTTGTTACATTAACTGTTTTTTGGGGGCATGTGGTATTGTTATATATTATAAATGATACATATTAACATATCTTCTTAAATTATGTATTTTGTTGGCCTTATGCTGTAACTGTTACTGGCATGCTGTTATACTAACTGTTCTGTTATTGACTGTTGTGTTTCACATAATTTGCATTGAGGTGTAATTGCATTATTTCCAATGTTATGCCATGCTGTTATTACTAACAGTGTTTTGTTAATAACTAACCTATACTTATTGCTATACCTCCATTACCACTGCACATTGGGATAGGCCAGTTTCTGGTGATCTACCTACCTTTCCTCAACTGGTCGTGGCACCAGGTCCTAGCACGTCTGGATCCCAGGCTTGTGGTGCCTTTTTCACTGCCTCTGCACCACCTGTGGTGTCGGGTGGATCCACCTCAGGGGACAGAGCCTGGCCTCCCCCTGGGAGTGATGCCAGTACTAGTATCAATGCCTCTGCTATGTAGCATCTCTTTTTCTTTGAACAAGCATCTTAGAGTAATTGCCTCAAGTAAACCAAGCTCTGTAGCCGCTCATAACTATAAATGCAGATGTGCTGATGGTCATTTAAATACACACCTGTGACTAACCTGTCTACAGTTATCTGTTCCAGAATGGAACATACAAATATTCTACTCTGGCTAAATAAAACATTTGTACATAGGATAATGTGGCAGCCCCTTAAGGTTATATATGATCTGTAAAAAACTGTATTGCACTTACCAGGTATAGGACCATGGACTTGGGCCACTCCTGACAGACCTTTGAAAAAGTGAGTGAAAAGTATTGTTAGCACCACCAAATGTTGCAGCGCTACAAGGTAATATGTGCATATATCTACACATACAGTGGCTACTGTGATACGGGCTGTATTGCTGACATTCTGAGTATGTGTGCACAACTGTGTGTGAACTCCAACTCCACCCCATGCAGCTAGACCTAACACCCATGTACAGGTATGTACAGCCTGCCACAATGACTGATGCGGTACTACACTGGTGAACACAGTACACTTACCTAGATGCTCCTCTACTGTGGACAGTGTGGAACCCACCTCCATGATGTATGTTGTGATGGATGCTTGGGTGCTGTTGTGTGTTCCTAGGTTCACCAGGAATGCCTCTGTGGCTGTGAATGGATGTTCTGTCACAGGCCCTCCACCAGTGGCAGCACAATCCTTGGCAACATCCGCTGCCCTTCGTTGTGTAGCATTCAGCATATTTGTGGCCTGGTGTCAGACCTGCTCACAGGTCCTATCCTGTTGGCCAACTTGACTGACATCCCGCGCAAGGTCTGCTCACAATGCTGTCCGCTGCTCCCGGTTATGCCTCCCCATGGACAACAAGATCTGATGGTGCTGTCTGAGTGCATTGAGTATCATGTCATTCTCTGTCTCTGAGAAGGGGGCATATCTTCGGTGGTACATGGTCCCTGAAAGACAACAAAAGGGTAACACATTACAGGACCAGATACCTGGACATCCTGTATGTACAGATCCAACACACCTATAATGGCCTGCACTATCCACTGCTCTCTCACACATCAAACCCCGTAGTCTGACAACACTCTACATGTGTGGATACCACCCAGATAGTAGCAATACTGGGGTATGTCCCTGTGTGCCATGACATATTCTGCTATATGTTCCAACACCCTGCACTGCCCTCTACTGTGGTGCATTCTGTATGGGCAAACTCCCACTATATATCACATGGCCACTGCCAGATAATTAAGAGTGTGCTATTACAACTGTATGAGGACAGTCCAGCAGCACCAGTGTGCCACAATGATAGAAAACAATGCAAACCTGCTGTAGTATATGTTCCCTGTAGACATCATACCTCTCAGCTCTACAGATGTTAGCAGACTGTCAGGATGTTTACTTCATAGTTTTTGTCATTTTTACACAAACTTATGGCTCTCTGACAAATATTTAAACACTGTCACTAGGTTTGGGCCTTTGTCCCCCCATAAATTATGTCTTTGTCCTGGTAACAATCTGTAAGAAGTTGACAGTTATGTTAGCCATAGCCATAAACCAAACAGGGACATATGTCAACAGACACAGGGACTTAGCCAGAGTACATCAGGGACATTCAGGGACACTTTTACAATGTTTGATCTATGTATGTTAGACAGTGACTAAATGAGGGGACTGAATTACAGTACATTGTTTGACATTACAAGAGTGTACACCCCTACACATTGTCACTATGTATTATGTGTAATCCACTACCTTTCCTACAACAGCCAACCATTGCAGGAGGGATTGTCAGCGACAGAGCTGAGATGTGATTAAAAATCAGGGACAGTTGAGAGGCATGCCTGTAGGTATAGGACAGCAGAGTATTATTGACATGTCGTTACCATAGATCTAACACAGGCTTACTGCTGTAATGTCTATTCCCTATTCCCTATACCTCCATCCTCCCACCCAAGCTCTGTTACATGGAAATCTGTTATATACCTGCTGGAGTGCAATACTCCTTTTTTGAACTTTGCTTTTGGTATACTTTTTGAAATCCACTCTCTGTGTGAGTGAAGTCTGTTCCCTATAAGCAGATGGTTGCCTTTTTAAGGTACTGCTCATTAGCAGATAATTTCCTCTGCACCAGTCTGTGGCTGAGATTTGTTAAGTGCAGCCAAAACAGCTGAATTGCACTATAATTGGCCAATGACATACTATCACAGTGCAATATATAAGGCCTTCATGTAGACCTGTGCCCCTTTCTTAGTTGTTAAGATGGACATCATTGAGGTGTGGAGAGTACAGCATCTCAGGGGTAGGTATCATAACTGTCAACTGTATAGATTTATGGTGTATGTCCACAGTTATGTTTCTTATATGTGGTCAGTGTCGCATGATACAGTCATCATCTGACAGTTCACTAGGAAAAATTGTGGGTTGAGGTCAGTAAGGAAAGAGACACACTTGAGTGTCAGACTTCATACTTGTCAGAATATGCATGCTAATGCAATAGTTGTTAATCTATCAACCTACTGTCTTTGTAGAGGCACACAGTTACGCATGTCCCTATCTGTGGGCCTTAGCCCCCCTCATTACATCTGGCTGTGTCCGGATTCCTTGTTTTAGGGGGTGGGAGGTATGGTATGTCTGTAGCAGCTACCTTTACATACAGCTTTGTATGCTACAGGCAGCAGCAGCGCACATAGGATGAATGTGGACACGTTTGAAGACAGCAAGCTGCACATGTTACTGTGTCAGCCCTGTCGTTACAGCAGATCCAGGGTAAGGTTACCCTGTACAGTCCAATCAAGGCATGTGATTAAGGTACGTCTGTTATGCAACAGTGCCAACAGCAGAGTAGTAGGCTACATATAGTTAGGCTATATGGATATGTGTAGTGTGTCCCTACCTGCAGGTCTCTGACTTGCAAAAGTGGGTAGCACTTCGTTAACTAGCAGTAACCTGTGCGGATTAGGATTGCATGACTCAGTCATTACTTGTTGTGTTCACAATAATGTAATTGAACTGCTAGACAAAACTGGATTTGAACCAAGGACTGTGCGTGGCAAAATGTACTGCATGCAAGGCATTCACTGCAAAAGCATGTGCATTTGCAAGATATATGTGCACATACACAGGCTGTGTAAACCTTTCTACATCCATCAGTATGTGCATGACTGTATATGGCTGCATTTCTGTACCAGGTCCCAGTTGTACATGTACTTTACCATTGCTGCTTTAGCAGGTGTCTTTCCAGAAATTGCTGATAAAAGGGCCCATATACCTCTTATCATAGGCCCGCTTTGCATCCATTATTATGTCTTTGTCTGTCTACTGGTGTATTATTGCACCAGAGTCTAAGGTACACTCTCATTTTTCCCAGTAGTTTTTATTTCAGGTACATGCCTAATGACTATAAGTGTCAATCAGTATGTTTTGCTGGAAACAGCTGCTTTATATTAGATCTGTGTAGCCTCATGGGTTAATGCAGTGGGCTGTAGGTGAGAAAGGCCCAGGATTGAAACTTGACAGAGGTGTTTATTTTGTACATGTGTCAGAAATGTAATAAACACATTTAATCATTAGAGCTAATTTAAGCATAGCTAAGCGAAGCGGCGTGGCTCGTGGCACTGCACCTCTTCACTTAGCTCCATGCAAATCTGCACTAAAAAATATAAAGAAAAGAGAAAGGGATTGATAGGAAAGTTGTGAAATGGGGGCAAGCAGGGGGAAAAATAGTGAAAGACAGTTAGGGATGTGCAGAAAGGATGTAGGAAAGACTCATAGCTATCCATATCTTGTACAGCAACAGCTGTGCATTGTGACTGATTTTGTAAACTAATTTGTACTCTCAAACCCCAGGGAGAGGGGTGAGGACAACATAACTGTGCTGTAAAGCCAATTAGACCAGATTAGTGGTGTCCAGTAGACACGTGTGCAACACAGGTTCATAGGTTGGTACTAGGCTATCAGCCCTAAGGCCTATACAAGCCTAGCCATAACAATTCCCTGGCTATTTCTTCCCACACTATTTACTGGAGAGCTATGTATGGGCCATTATTTTTTTGGACAGGTGCCCATGTTTTTAAGGTGAGAGTGGAATGTAGCCAAAGATTCAACTACCCAAACATTGACTGGGAAAACTACTCAAGTCCCAACACCCTTGCCCAATGTTTCCTAGAATTTATAAACTCTAACACCCTGGAACAACTGGTCACCACTCCCACAAGAGGTGACAACATATTGGACCTGGTCATCACCAACATGGGGTCTCAATGTTCCACATCAGAGGTAAACCCCTCCTTGGTAAGATCAGACCATAAACTAATCACACTGGACATCCACATCCCAACCCCACCCCCAGCCAGGGAAACCACAAAAGCAAACTTCACACTTCTTAAGACAGAGGTGGAATGTTTCAAATCCCCCGGGCTAATGGAAAATGCTGCCCAAACCACAGTATCCTTTACAAATGCATTCTATGAGCACCTACAGGAATGCATGGATCGAGCCATCCCAAGTAAAACCAAGACTCACTCCTCCAAAAAGAGGAGACAGGTCTGGTGGACCCCGGCCATAAATAAGCTATACAACAGAAGGAGGAAACTACTACATGATAGAGCAAAATCCCAAAAAGGGAAGGCATCCCTAATCAGTATTAGCAAGAAACTATGATCCCTCATAAAATCATCCAAGGCCAGCTTTGAAAGAAAAATCGCCAAAGACTAAAGATAATCACAAAGCCTTCTTTACCTATGACAAGAATATAGGTGGCAACTCTCAGATCTGCTCTGAGCTGGTAAAAAATGACAAAAAATACACTGAACCCACTGACATTGCCAACATCCTGGCTGACAGGTTCAGTGCAAACTTTAGCCCCCCTCACCCCCAAAAGGGCCCCTGTCCATCCCTGAAGAATGTAGACCCCCAGACATCACAGACACACAGGTGAAAACAGCCCTCTCCAAAGCCAAAAACACAGCATCAATGGGACCAGATGGTATCCCAGGCTCATACTACACGAGCTCCAAAAAGAACTAAATCCTCACATAAATTCACTGTTCAAACTCAGCCTTGCTACAGGATATGTACCCAAAGAATGGCATACAGCAACAGTTATCCCGCTCCACAAAGGTGGCACTATAATGGATCCCAGGAACTATCGCCCTATAAGCCTGACTAGCCTGGTCTGCAAGGCTATGGAGCGCATCATCATGGATCTCATAAACAAAGACATTGGGAACCTCCAGACACTGGACCCTACCCAATTCGGCTTTGTTAAAGGCAGATCTTGCCTCTTAAACCTAGTAGTCTTCTTTGAAACAGTTACTAAGGCCATAGACGAGGGAAAGATAGTCCACACAGCCTACCTGGACCACGCAAAGGCCTTCGACACAATACCCCACTCTGGCATTATAGATAAGCTCACCAGCTTGAACATTAACCCCTATGTCATGAGATGGGTTGCAAACTGGCTCATGGATAGAACTCACATGGTCAGAGTTGTGGGTGCCATGTCCGACTCCAAACCAGTTACAAGTGGCATCCCACAGGGCTCAGTCCTGGGACCCCTCTGTTTGTATATACTTTTTTTCTGAGGTACAGGCAGGGAGGACGATGGCTGACCAAATTCTTGTGATGATTGATTGGGACTGGGAGCATCATCCAACTCTCATTGAAACAGACATGAATCAGAAGGAAGGGATGGAGATGAATGTCAGGTGTCAGAACCATGGCTAAAAGCTAAATGGCAAAGTCATCCCTTTGGGAAAAAATAAAACAAAGTGCCCAAATGATCATAGGTAACCACAAGGATCCTAACTGGCACACAGAAGATGTAATTAGGGATCTGGATGGGATCCAGGACAGCAACCTCTCCCCTTTGATAAAGTACATACTCCAAAGAGAACCAAAAAACCTCTATATAGCCCATCTAGATCAAGAGAGGTCATTGTGCCCCTCTACTCATCCCTCATCAGGCCTATAATAGAGTACAGTGCCCCATTTGGGATGTACCTTACCCGACACCTGCAACAGCTGGAAAGACCCCAGAAGTATCTCACCAAAAGGATCATGGGCCTCAAACAGAGGCCCTATGCAGCTCGACTAAAGAAACTCCAGCTCTACTCAGTTGCTTACCGCCTACTCAATGGTGATCTCTGCCTGATGTACAAGGCCATGTCTAACCCGGAATTAATGGACATGCTTCACCTCAAGAAAACCAAATCCCTTAGAGCTACATGTTCCAGGGATTTAATCCTCAGCACAACAATAAATAGGACAAGCTGGAGGGATAGATTCATATCCCAGAGCCTTCCCTCAGAATTAGGCAGAGAACCTCACTGACCCTCTTCAAGAGAAATCTTGACGAGTGGATGGGAAATCGTAAATTTACTCCTGGGATCACTTCTATGGCCCTGCTGCACAGAGGCTCAGGAATCTAATCAAATCTAAAAGGGAGGCGAAAGCCAATACATTCTGGCTAGGCTTATAAATGCCCTAGGGCAGATAGCCTAGTACCTACCTATGAACCTATGAACCTACGAAGGGACATAGGTACATGTGGGGAGGTAAGTTGGATAGGAGAGGATGCATTTGCAGACAGACAAGACAGACAAGACAGCAGACAGGGGTGGTGTGTAACACATGAGGGGGTAAACACCTTGGATGGGGAGGGTGTTTTGGAGCCAAGTCACACATGCCTCCAGGCAGTAGCAGCATGACTCACATCTCCACCCATGGTACAGTCGACACTGCTCCTTCACTGTGGCTGTGCTAGAGGCTAGGTTCCAGGGTGAGTCTGTCCCACCAGCTTGGCCAGCATGCTCTCAGTTTGGCACAGATGGCGTTCATAGCTCCAATAAACAATCCTGCACACCATAGCCAGCAGTTGATCCTGGGTGACAGCAGCCCCTCCACCACTGCTCCCATGCTATAATTAAGTCAAAAGGTGCTTCAACAAAGTATTAGTTTAAGGGTGTGCATACACAACAAAGTATTAGTTTAAGGGTCTGCAGATATATACAACCAACGTATTGTACATTTTATATTTTTCCACAACAGATTTGTTTGTTTTTAAATTGAATTGTACAGGTTATAGGTCACATTAAAGGTGGGAAAAGTTTTGAAATTATTTATTGTGGTCTGATTTCTTTACATCACAAAAACCTGGCATTTATATATATATATATATATATATATATATATATATATATACATATATAAATATATATATATATATATATATATATATATATATACATATATAAATATATATATATATATATACAGCGTTATATTTATATGGGGTACATACTGATCTATACTATTGGCATGTGGGAGGGGGATAGTGTCAGACAGATATGTAGAGGTAGCTGCCTGTATGTACTGATATATTTCCACATAACAGGTCTTTGTGAGGAAGAGGCAACAGAATTACACTCAAGTTGGCTAAGTATAGGTGCATGCCCAGTGGGACTGTCAGTACTTACAAGGTGACTCCAACCCAGAGCTACCTGCATTCCAGGCCGGGATTTTGTGTGCTACAGACATTGGTAGCTGCACCTGTTTCCACAGTACAGCACTTCCTTGACATTTTCCATGGCATTCCCCGGCTGTGTGCTGTAATTAATATGTGACTGGGGTGCATGATGTAACACCTCCGATAGGGTGACAGTCTGCATACCTCCCACCATACCTCTCAACTTCTTACAGCAAGATATCTGGACAAGGCCATTAGTAAAGGTGGGACAAAGGCCCAAACATAGGCACAGTTGTTTCATATTGCACTTACAAACTTAAAGAGGTGATAGAATAACAGATTTTACTTTAGCATGAATTGTCTGAAGGGTATGATGTCTGACACTCAAATGCCTTTCATTAATTTCTAACTTCCATTTTTCATGATGTGCCACAAATGTGCCAGAAAACCACAATTGTATGAACAATAGATCAAATATATGAGGCAAAACTCTGTACAGTTGTAAGGTATGCCTCTCACTGTACATGTTTTTTTCATAATGTCCAGCATTTCACCCCATATGTCTGGCCTGTTCCTCATATAGTTGTGGTGTTCTAGTAAAATGTATAAGTCAGTCAGTGAATAGTACTAACTACAGACAAACATTTGAGTGCTGGACTTTTTGTCCCTCAGATATGCTGTACTGATGCAACCTGCTTTTATACTAGCCACCTTCAGGGTGAATCAGAGCATCTGAATGTCTGTCTCTAGTTTTGGCCCTGTGTCCCCCCCATTCTCTCAGACTTTGTCCAGCTTTCATGCAGTAACAGATTGAGGGGTATGACAGTCTGTGGGGACACCAAAATACAACTACCTCACATGTAAAAGATATGGATACTGCCAGATTCAAACCATCAACATCAACACCTATGCTAATGTCCCTAGCCTACTGAGCCACATAGGCTGCCAGACAGGGATGTGTCATTCATCAGACAATCAACAGCATACAGACCTACATTGTCTCCCCTGGTTTACGTGACACATAGAATGTGAGGCCATGTTCTATGTCACAGCCCTAGAATTGGCTAGTCTGCTGATATATCACTGTGGATTTACTGTTACAGCAATTGTATGGGTACACTGATGTGTTGGTGGTGGGGGACGAGCAGCCCATGCTCTGTTGGCATGGACAGTTGTGCGACTGTCATGTAACCCCACTGTTTGTCATCTCCCTTGCATAATGCAGCGGACTTGTTAGCCACATGACCTAGTGCATATTATGGAGCACATACTACTGTATAGAGTACCTGTTGTCCCAAGTGGCTGTTAGATCTTCCCAGGTAGCCCAGTAGCCCACTATATTCCTTTACATACATGCAGCAGATCCATACATATGCTACCATATGCTAGTACCCTTTACCAGTGGTGAATAGGTGTGTAACTTACCTTGTGAATGCAGCAGTTGGCAGACCTGTAGTTTGGGGCTGAGTCTGTCTAATGCACACATTACACAACCAATACATGGTTAGGTACAGGTTGTGTGGGCTGGCTGGCATCATTTTTGCTAATACATATGTGAGTCGGGGTAAGATGTCAGTCCCTAGGGCCCTAGGATGTCAGTGCATGTGCTATGCATTGTCTCTTAGCTGAGGCCAGGTAACCAAGGCACTGGTGGGGGGCTATGTATCCCTTCCCTTTGCTGATCCTGCTGCAGGTGTTTCCACAGGATCATATTGTGTAGCATAGTGCATACTGTGAACATGTGTGCACATGTGGCTGGAGAGTACTGCTGGGATCCACCAGATATATCGAGGTGAGACACTGGAACCATGACTTCAGCAGCCCAAATATGCTCTATGATTGTCCTAGTTTGTGCATGTGCCTCATTATGGCATTCTTTTGTGGGTGGCTGTGCATTTCTTATGGGTGCCATCATCCACGGTTCCAGTGCCTAGCTAACATCCACCATTAAATGACCATATAGGATGTTCCCCCTAGCAAACATCTGGTACAGCTGTGATGCATGGCAGATATGGGAGTCGTGATAACTGCCAGGGCTGCCAGGATGCACATTCATGATAATGCCCTGGGCATTGAACATGACTTGGCAATTAATGGAGTGATAGGCCTATAGTCAGCAACAGCAGCAGCATTGACCTCAGTATCTAGCACATACATATGTAGCAGACCTGAAGCAGCCCCTAGCATTCCTTCAGTTAAAACTCCCAAGTGTGTACTTCACTAGTACAGAGTATGGGGGTGAAATCAGATCACAGGGTGTATGCAACAATTATAATGCTCTGCTGTACGTGCAGCCTGAGTGAGACTACCTATGATGCATTCCACCTGCCAAGTGCATCATTAAGGACTGTTAATGGCTCTAGTTGAAGTGAAACAGGGGTCATCAGTAGTTAAGATATCATTGCCTTTCTCAGTTATTTTTGCAATGACCTTCCTCACTGAGGACTGCTGCACTCCATGCAAACACAGGCCTTGAAGGCAAACATTGCTCAGCAGTCAGTGTACACACCCCCATGAAAGGTCACAGTCAGCACAGTGGTGCACCATGAAAACACACTCAAACCCAATGAAACAAGCTCCATGAAGATTAACAAAGCTCAGCAGTCAGTGTACACACCCCCTAGCTGAGCACAGCAGTGTGCCACGCAAACAGGTGCTACTGAGCTCCAATGAGCTTACAAGTCTTGAGACACACCCAATTTTAATGTCAGCTACCTCTTCTGTGGCCAGCAACACAGTTCTATGCCTACAAGGATGAGATTTGCGGACATGGAAACCCATTTGTGCTATTCAGTAACCCCAGATCATTTGCATAGGGATCCATGCACACAGCTTGGAAACAACACGGTTCCAGGTACTGCCTCCTTAGCAATAGAAACCAGTCCACCATTGTAGATACTTCACACATGGTCCTATAATACATTACTGTCACATACTAATAACTTTGGTTTTTACACTATTTTTTTTTTCATATCAACTTGTTTGCGCACAGCTAGGTGCCACACAAACATACTCTGATTATTAAAAAAATAAAATGATTATATATTATTTTCCATATGGTTTTGATGGTGGTCAGTTTTGCACATATCTGTGTCTGCTATGCTATTTCTGCCCTTCTGACTCCCCTTTTATGCCCCCTGTTGTTCTTTTTACATCCTGTACACAGAATTTTTCCAAGTATACTATGGGCACCAACACAGGATCTGCAGGGCTGCCTATCTGCTTCCTGGATCATGTTACCTCCCTCATTTGCATTCAAATTGCCTGCTTATCAGGTGATTTGCATGCCACGGATACTTCTGTGTAGGTATGCTCATGCCCACCTCTCAGCAATGTTTACTGGATCACACACCTGATTACTTTCATGTAAGCAGTGTGCCACTATGCCTACATGGAAAAAAAAGTATCTGTAGGCTTTATTAAATTCCCCCATTTGTCTTTTCTTTCCTGTTGTGTTCTGCAATTAATCATTAAAGAGCATGGTGGCCGAGGACATTTGCCAATCTGAAGATGACAACATTCACATGCGAGGCCACTGCCAGATTGTTCTGAAGATGATAGTTATGATGATGATGATGATCATGCCAAGGCACTTTTACTTGCCTCTGACACAGACATCTTGCCTGTACCCTGGAGGAGACACTGACATGACCATGACAGAGATGAGTTTTGGGAGGAAATCTGGAAGGTCATGACCAATGTGTTCCAAACACTGATAAAGGGCATGATGGGGAGCTTCTTTGATGAGATGGCATGGGCTATGGGTGCTCATTCAGGAGTCTGCTCCACATCAGCCTGATCCCTCCAGTCAGTAAGCATTGTCTGTATGCTCTAATTATGTTATGCTGCCAACATGGTGATTGGCATTTAATTGGTTGGACTGTATATGCAGTTTTGTGCATGCATACTGTATATCTGTCATGCATATATGTTATTATTGTATGACATTTACTTTAGTTTTAATGTGTAGATGACACACATTAAACTGTCCATGCATTGTGGCAGTTAACCTGCAGATTGCGCTGCAACAGGCAGCCTGTAAACATGTGTGTTATTGGGATGACTGACACACAACCTATGTTGTCCATACTCCATCAGTAGCAGTGTGATATGCCTTGGATTTCTGATTTTACATATCAGGTATGTGCAACATACAGAGATGTCATTCCACATGTTTTTGAATGACATTTGTCATAATGTGGTGTTGTGTTAGATTTTGGCTGTACCAATACCATGTGGGATGATATACAGATATATCCTGTCTATGTGCAATTCTCCTTTTCTGATTGCATCAGATGGTAAGGTAACATTAATCTGTAAACAATTTTATGGATTACACATTCTTTCATAGTGCATTATACCATGATTGTTGTATGTATCATTTCCACAACTATAATGTAGTGGCATTAGTGTACACCTTCCATAAATAGTTGAAGACATTATGACTATACCATGTGTGCACATAGTCGGATACATACTAACACAAAAATGTAACTTTGATACCTGAGCATTCAGTGATGTACTGCTGATGTGCTGTAATTATTTTCCCAGAAGTATCCTTAGCTCTGTAATGAGCAGGGTGCTTGACATATACCTACATTTCGTTATTTGACACTTGCATGACAGTATATGGTATGTGATTGTAATTTGTAGCATACTTACTTATGTATGTTGATGTGACATGATTGCATATTACTGTGCATACATGTCCAGTTCTGTGGACATCAGCAATCTATCTGGCCATTAAACATACATTTTCCATTTCTTTAAACATATGTCTGTGTGGCTTCTACATCACTCTGTGTGCTTTACACATGCATTTGCATTGCGCCACCTTACCATGTCTTGCATTACTCTGATGCGGTCCCACATTGTCCACTTCCCTCCCACCTTCATGCTTCCCTAGTATTTTGAAAAGAAAGAATGGCAAGACATAGCTACGAAGTTACCTCCTTTAATAAAAACGTACGAAAATCCAAACAGTAAAAATCCAAGTAGTAAGCACTTTCGTGTTCAGCAATCCTTCATCAGACAAATTAGTATCACACACCTCTACATTTTTAAATTCACATCCTACCAATCAGCATTTAGTATACAGCCCGCCTTTTTTGCAAGGCAGGTTTTAAAGGTACCATCTCATTTAAGCCAGGGCTCCTATGTGACAAAAGTTCAATGATACATTTAGACTCCAGAGATTCTGTGAGTAACTTTATATCCCCACCTCTATTGCCTAACCTTACATTGACCACAGCTTTAAATAAAAAAGTGTGTGATGGATTGGCCTCTATGTGTCTACATAGGGCGTTGTGCATGTCCTTATTTCTGATTGATGATAAATGTTGTAGTATCCTAACCTTTAACATGTTGTTCGTCATCCCCACATAGAAACCCGAACATTGTGTACATTCTGCCAAATATACCACATTAGCTGTTCTACATGTGGCCCTTGCCTTGAAATTAAAGACCTGACCATTCACTGGATGTACAAAGGTCGGAACTTTGTTTATACTGTTACAGGCTTTGCAATTGCCACATGGTACCGTACCTACAGTGATCTTTAAAGGTCTCAAACTATTGATACATTTTTCCCCACATAATAGATCCTTTAAATTTTTGTTACGCCTATATCCAAAATTCGGTCTCGGTCCTACCAAATCTCGTAGTTTACCATCACTCCTTAAAATGTTCCAATTTTTGCTCACTATATTCTTAATATCAACAATATTGCTACTATATGTAAAATATAGCCTGATGTTACTAGGTCTATTCTGTTTGATCTGTGATGCTTCCTCCGAATCTTGGTCATATTTCAACCACGGTTTAAATCTATCAGCTCTCTTTGCATAATTGCTATCAGCTATTCGTTTAACCATCCGTTCATCATAACCTCTTACATTAAAACAGGTCTTCAACCCCTCAACTTCCCTAACATATTGGTCATCTTCCAGGCATAACCTGGATGTTCTACACATCTGACTTTGAACTATGTTTGGAAACATATATCGGGGATGCATACTATCAAAAGATAGTAAATGTTGGAGAACAATGTGTTTATTGGGGGGCAACAGGCTTATAGACAGGCACAGGGGTTTGCTATGGGCACCCCCTGTGCAAACACATATGCTAATTTGGTGCTATTCTTTTGGGAAAGAGAGACCATCTTTAGCAAGCAAGAATGGATGCAATACATTGGGGCATATACCCGTTTTGTGGACAATGTGTTTATTTTTTGCCGAGGTAGTGTCACAATGCTGTATAAATTTCTTGAGTTTTTGCACTCCACAACTTCTTTCTTTAGGTTTTTTGTTTATATACTTTTTTTGAGGTAGGTACATCAGAAGGTTTACATCCAGTATACAAATGGGTAGCATAATCAATCTCTGTAAACAGAATCCTCCAGAAGGGTCTTATGGAGATGAATACCTGGTGTCAGAACTATGGCCTCAAGCTAAATGGCAAAAAGTGCATAGTCATCCCTTTTGGGAAAAACAAAGTGCCCACGATCTACCACATAGGTGGTAATCCACTAAGTACAGAAAAAAAAAAAAAACCTCTCCTTTGATAATTACATTGCCAAAGTAGTTAGAAAAACCTTCTATATAGCCCACCTAATCACGAAAGGGTTCACATCTAGATCAAGAGAGGTCATTGTGCCCCTCTACTCATCCCTCATCAGGCCCATAATAGAGTACAGTGCCCCATTTGGGATGTACCTTACCCGACACCTGCAACAGCTGGAAAGACCCCAGAAGTATCTCACCAAAAGGATCCTGGGCCTCAAACAGATGCCCTATGCAGCTCGACTAAAGAAACTCCAGCTCTACTCAGTTGCTTACCGCCTACTCAATGGTGATCTCTGCCTGACGTACAAGGCCATGTCTAACCTGGAATTAATGGACATGCTTCACCTCAAGAAAACCAAATCCCTTAGAGCTACATGTTCCAGGGATTTAATCCTCAGCACAACAATAAATAGGACAAGCTGGAGGGATAGATTCATATCCCAGAGCCTTCCCTCAGAATTAGGCAGAGACCCTCACTGACCCTCTTCAAGAGAAATCTTGACGAGTGGATGGGAAATCATAAATTTACTCCTGGGATCACTTCTATGGCCCTGCTGGACAGAGGCTCAGGAATCTAATCAAATCTAAAAGGGAGGCGAAAGCCAATACATTCTGGCTAGGCTTATAAATGCCCTAGGGCAGATAGCCTAGTACCTACCTATGAACCTATGAAGGGACATAGGTACATGTGGGGAGGTAAGTTGGATAGGAAAGGATGCATTTGCAGACAGACAAGACAGACAAGACAGCAGACAGGGGTGGTGTGTAACACATGAGGGGGTAAACACCTTGGATGGGGAGGGTGTTTTGGAGCCGTCACACATGCCTCCAGGCAGTAGCAGCATGACTCACATCTCCACCCATGGTACAGTCGACACTGCTCCTTCACTGTGGCTGTGCTAGAGGCTAGGTTCCAGGGTGAGTCTGTCCCACCAGCTTGGCCAGCATGCTCTCAGTTTGGCAAAGATGGCGTTCAGAGCTCCAATAAACAAACCTGCACACCATAGCCAGCAGTTGATCCTGGGTGACAGCAGCCCCTCCACCACTGCTCCCATGCTATAATTAAGTCAAAAGGTGCTTCAACAAAGTATTAGTTTAAGGGTGTGCATACACAACAAAGTATTAGTTTAAGGGTCTGCACATATATACAACCAACGTATTGTACATTTTGTATTTTTCCCAACAGATTTGTTTGTTTTAAATTGAATTGTACAGGTTATAGGTCACATTAAAGATGGGAAAAGTTTTAAAATGATTTACTGTGGTCTCATTTTTTTATACATCACATCATTCTATATATATATATATATATATATATATATATATATATATATATATATATATATATAAAATATATATATATATATATATATATATATATATATATATATATATATATATATAATATATATATATATATATATATATATATATATATATATATATACATATATATATATATATATATATACAGCGTTATATTTATATGGGGTACATACTGATCTATACTATTGGCATGTGGGAGGGGGATAGTGTCAGACAGATATGTAGAGGTAGCTGCCTGTATGTACTGATATATTTCCACATAACAGGTCTTTGTGAGGAAGAGGCAACAGAATTACACTCAAGTTGGCTAAGTATATGTGCATGCCCAGTGGGACTGTCAGTACTTACAAGGTGACTGCAACCCAGAGCTACCTGCATTCCAGGCCGGGATTTTGTGTGCTACAGACATTGGTAGCTGCACCTGTTTCCACAGTACAGCCCACTTTCATGGCCTAGGGCAGATAGCCTAGTACCTACCTATGAACCATTGATGAAAAGGACATAGGTACAGTGGATAAGTTGGATAGGAAAGGATGCATTTGCAGACAGACAAGACAGACAAGACAAATAATTATTCCAATATTACTATAATATAGCCTGATGTTACTATTCTGTTTGATCTGTGATGCTTCCTCCGAATCTTGGTCATATTTCAACACGGTTTAAATCTATCAGCTCTCTTTGCATAATTGCTTATTCGTAACCATCCGTCATCAACTCTTACAAAAAGGTCTTCAACCTCAACTTCCCTAACATATTGGTCATCTTCCAGGCATAACCTGGATGTTCTACACATCTGACTTTGAACTATGTTTGGAAACATATATCGGATGCATACTATCAAAAGATAGTAAATGTTGGAGAACAATGTGTTTTTGGGCAACAGGCTTATAGACAGGGTTTGCTATGGGCACCCGTGCAAACACATATGCTAATTTGGTGCTATTCTTTTGGGAAGAGAGACCATCTTTAGCAAGCAAGAATGGATGCAATACATATATACCCTTTGGACAATGTGTTTATTTTTTGGGAGTGTCACAATGCTGTATAAATTTCTTGAGTTTTGCACTCCACAACTTCTTTCTTTAGGTTTACTCTTGATTACTCTCATACAGATTGATTTTCTAGATGTGAGGATAAAACATACCTCAGAAGGTTTTACATCCAGTATATTCAAAAAGGAATGTTGGAAAAATCATTTACTATCTTTTGATAGTATGCATCCCCGATATATGTTAAATAAGTCAGATGTGAACATCCAGGTTATGCCTGGAAGATGACCAATATGTTAGGGAAGTTGAGGGTTGAAGACCTGCTTTAATGTAAGAGGTTATGATGGATGGTTAATAGCTGATAGCAATTATAAGAGAGCTGATAGATTTAAACCGTGGTTGAAATATGACCAAGATTCGGAGGAAGCATCACAGATCAAACAGAATAGACCTAGTAACATCAGGCTATATTTTACATATAGTAGCAATATTGTTGATATTAAGAATATAGTGAGCAAAAATTGGAACATTTTAAGGAGTGATGGTAAACTACGAGATTTGGTAGGACCTAGACCAAATTTTGGATATAGGCATAACAAAAATTTAAAGGATCTATTATGTGGGGAAAAATGTATCAATAGTTTGAGACCTTTAAAGCAGACAGGGGTGGTGTGTAACACATGAGGGGGTAAACACCTTGGATGGGGAGGGTGTTTTGGAGCCGTCACACATGCCTCCAGGCAGTAGCAGCATGACTCACATCTCCACCCATGGTACAGTCGACTCTGCTCCTTCACTGTGGCTGTGCTAGAGGCTAGGTTCCAGGGTGAGTCTGTCCCACCAGCTTGGCCAGCATGCTCTCAGTTTGGCAAAGATGGCGTTCAGAGCTCCAATAAACAAACCTGCACACCATAGCCAGCAGTTGATCCTGGGTGACAGCAGCCCCTCCACCACTGCTCCCATGCTATAATTAAGTCAAAAGGTGCTTCAACAAAGTATTAGTTTAAGGGTGTGCATACACAACAAAGTATTAGTTTAAGGGTCTGCACATATATACAACCAACGTATTGTACATTTTGTATTTTTCCCCAACAGATTTGTTTGTTTTTAAATTGAATTGTACAGGTTATAGGTCACATTAAAGGTGGGAAAAGTTTTGAAATGATTTATTGTGGTCTGATTTTTTTACATCACAAAACCTGGCATTCTATATATATATATATATATATATATATATATATATATATATATATATATATATATATATATATATATATATATATATATATATATATATATATATATATATATATATATATATATATATATATATATATATATATATATATATATATATATATATATATATATATATATATATATACAGCGTTATATTTATATGGGGTACATACTGATCTATACTATTGGCATGTGGGAGGGGGATAGTGTCAGACAGATATGTAGAGGTAGCTGTCTGTATGTACTGATATATTTCCACATAACAGGTCTTTGTGAGGAAGAGGCAACAGAATTACACTCAAGTTGGCTAAGTATATGTGCATGCCCAGTGGGACTGTCAGTACTTACAAGGTGACTCCAACCCAGAGCTACCTGCATTCCAGGCCGGGATTTTGTGTGCTACAGACATTGGTAGCTGCACCTGTTCCCACAGTACAGCACTTCCTTGACATTTTCCATGGCATTCCCCGGCTGTGTGCTGTAATTAATATGTGACTGGGGTGCATGATGTAACACATCTGATAGGGTGACAGTCTGCATACCTCCCACCATACCTCTCAACTTCTTACAGCAAGATATCTGGACAAGGCCATTAGTAAAGGTGGGACAAAGGCCCAAACATAGGGACAGTTGTTTCATATTGCACTTACAAACTTAGAGAGGTGATAGAATAACAGATTTTACTTTAGCATGAATTGTCTGAAGGGTATGATGTCTGACACTCAAATGCCTTTCATTAATTTCTAACTTCCATTTTTCATGATGTGCCACAAATGTGCCAGAAAACCACAATTGTATGAACAATAGATCAAATATATGAGGCAAAACTCTGTACAGTTGTAAGGTATGCCTCTCACTGTACATGTTTTTTCATAATGTCCAGCATTTCACCCCATATATCTGGCCTGTTCCTCATATAGTTGTGGTGTTCTAGTAAAATGTATAAGTCAGTCAGTGAATAGTACTAACTACAGACAAACATTTGAGTGCTGGACTTTTTGTCCCTCAGATATGCTGTACTGATGCAACCTGCTTTTATACTAGCCACCTTCAGGGTGAATCAGAGCATCTGAATGTCTGTCTCTAGTTTTGGCTCTGTGTCCCCCCATTCTCTCAGACTTTGTCCAGCTTTCATGCAGTAACAGATTGAGGGGTATGACAGTCTGTGGGGACACCAAAATACAACTACCTCACATGAAAACGATATGGATACTGCCAGATTCAAACCATCACCATCAACACCTATGCTAATGTCCCTAGCCTACTGAGCCACATAGGCTGCCAGACAGGGATGTGTCATTCATCAGACAATCAACAGCATACAGACCTACATTGTCACCCCTGGTTTACGTGACACATAGAATGTGAGGCCATGTTCTATGTCACAGCCCTAGAATTGGCTAGTCTGCTGATATATCACTGTGGATTTGCTGTTACAGCAATTGTATGGGTACACTGATGTGTTGGTGGTGGGGGACGAGCAGCCCATGCTCTGTTGGCATGGACGGTTGTGCGACTGTCATGTAACCCCACTGTTTGTCATCTCCCTTGCATAGTGCAGCGGACTTGTTAGCCACGTGACCTAGTGCATATTATGGAGCATATACTACTGTATAGAGTACCTGTTGTCCCAAGTGGCTGTTAGATCTTCCCAGGTAGCCCAGTAGCCCACTATATTCCTTTACATACATGCAGCAGATCCATACATATGCTACCATATGCTAGTACCCCTTACCAGTGGTGAATAGGTGTGTAACTTACCTTGTGAATGCAGCAGTTGGCAGACCTGTAGTTTTGGGCTGAGTCTGTCTAATGCACACATTAGACAACCAATACATGGTTAGGTACAGGTTGTGTGGGCTGGCTGGCATCATTTTTGCTAATACATATGTGAGTTGGGGTAAGATGTCAGTCCCTAGGGCCCTAGGATGTCAGTGCATGTGCTATGCATTGTCTCTTAGCTGAGGCCAGGTAACCAAGGCACTGTTGGGGGGCTATGTATCCCTTCCCTTTGCTGATCCTGCTGCAGGTGTTTCCACAGGATCATATTGTGTAGCATAGTGCATACTGTGAACATGTGTGCACATGTGGCTGGAGAGTACTGCTGGGATCCACCAGATATATCGAGGTGAGACACTGGAACCATGACTTCAGCAGCCCAAATATGCTCTATGATTGTCCTAGTTTGTGCATGTGCCTCATTATGGCATTCTTTGGTGGGTGGCTGTGCATTTCTTATGGGTGCCATCATCCACGGTTCCAGTGCCTAGCTAACATCCACCATTAAATGACCATATAGGATGTTCCCCCTAGCAAACATTTGGTACAGCTGTGATGCATGGCAGATATGGGAGTCGTGATAACTGCCAGGGCTGCCAGGATGCACATTCATGATAATGCCCTGGGCATTGAACATGACTTGGCAATTAATGGAGTGATAGGCCTATAGTCAGCAACAGCAGCAGCATTGACCTCAGTATCTAGCACATACATATGTAGCAGACCTGAAGCAGCCCCTGGCATTCCTTCAGTTAAAACTCCCAAGTGTGTACCTCACTAGTACAGAGTATGGGGGTGAAATCAGATCACAGGGTGTATGCAACAATTATAATGCTCTGCTGTACGTGCAGCCTGTGTGAGACTACCTATGATGCATTCCACCTGTCAAGTGCATCATTAAGGTCTGTTAATGGCTCTAGTTGAAGTGAAACAGGGGTCATCAGTAATTAAGATATCATTGCCTTTCTCAGTTATTTTTGCAATGACCTTCCTCACTGAGGACTGCTGCACTCCATGCAAACACAGGCCTTGAAGGCAAACATTGCTCAGCAGTCAGTGTACACACCCCCATGAAAGGTCACAGTCAGCACAGTGGTGCACCATGAAAATACACTCAAACCCAATGAAACAAGCTCCATGAAGGTTAACAAAGCTCAGCAGTCAGTGTACACACCCCCTAGCTGAGCACAGCAGTGTGCCACGCAAACAGGTGCTACTGAGCTCCAATGAGCTTACAAGTCTTGAGACACACCCAATTTTAATGTCAGCTACCTCTTCTGTGGCCAGCAACACAGTTCTATGCCTACAAGGATGAGATTTGTGGACATGGAAACCCATTTGTGCTATTCAGTAACCCCAGATCATTTGCATAGGGATCCATGCACACAGCTTGGAAACAACACGGTTCCAGGTACTGCCTCCTTAGCAATAGAACCAGTCCACCATTGTAGATACTTCACACATGGTCCTATAATACATTACTGTCACATACTAATAACTTTGGTTTTTACACTATTTTTTTTTCATATCAACTTGTTTGCGCACAGCTAGGTGCCACACAAACATACTCTGATTATTAAAAAAATAAAATGATTATATATTATTTTCCATATGGTTTTGATGGTGGTCAGTTTTGCACATATCTGTGTCTGCTATGCTATTTCTGCCCTTCTGACTCCCCTTTTATGCCCCCTGTTGTTCTTTTTACATCCTGTACACAAAATTTTTCCAAGTATACTATGGGCACCAACACAGGATCTGCAGGGCTGCCTATCTGCTTCCTGGATCATGTTACCTCCCTCATTTGCATTCAAATTGCCTGCTTATCAGGTGATTTGCATGCCACGGATACTTCTGTGTAGGTATGCTCATGCCCACCTCTCAGCAATGTTTACTGGATCACACACCTGATTACTTTCATGTAAGCAGTGTGCCACTATGCCTACATGGGAAAAAAAGTATCTGTAGGCTTTATTAAATTCCCCCATTTGCCTTTTCTTTCCTGTTGTGTTCTGCAATTAATCATTAAAGAGCATGGTGGCCGAGGACATTTGCCAATCTGAAGATGACAACATTCACATGCGAGGCCACTGCCAGATTGTTCTGAAGATGATAGTTATGATGATGATGAACATCATCATCATGCCAAGGCACTTTTACTTGCCTCTGACACAGACATCTTGCCTGTACCCTGGAGGAGACACTGACATGACCATGACAGAGATGAGTTTTGGGAGGAAATCTGGAAGGTCATGACCAATGTGTTCCAAACACTGATAAAGGGCATGATGGGGAGCTTCTTTGATGAGATGGCATGGGCTATGGGTGCTCATTCAGGAGTCTGCTCCACATCAGCCTGATCCCTCCAGTCAGTAAGCATTGTCTGTATGCTCTAATTATGTTATGCTGCCGACATGGTGATTGGCATTTAATTGATTGGACTGTATATGCAGTTTTGTGCATGCATACTGTATATCTGTCATGCATATATGTTATTATTGTATGACATTTACTTTAGTTTTAATGTGTAGATGACACACATTAAACTGTCCATGCATTGTGGCAGTTAACCTGCAGATTGCGCTGCAACAGGCAGCCTGTAAACATGTGTGTTATTGGGATGACTGACACACAACCTATGTTGTCCATACTCCATCAGTAGCAGTGTGATGTGCCTTGGATTTCTGATTTTACATATCAGGTATGTGCAACATACAGAGATGTCATTCCACATGTTTTTGAATGACATTTGTCATGATGTGGTGTTGTGTCAGATTTTGGCAGTACCAATACCATGTGGGATGATATACAGATATATCCTGTCTATGTGCAATTCTCCTTTTCTGATTGCATCAGATAGTAAGGTAACATTAATCTGTAAACAATTTTATGGATTACACATTCTTTCATAGTGCATTATACCATGATTGTTGTATGTATCATTTCCACAACTATAATGTAGTGGCATTAGTGTACACCTTCCATAAATAGTTGAAGACATTATGACTATACCATGTGTGCACATAGTCGGATACATACTAACACAAAAATGTACCTTTGACACCTGAGCATTCAGTGATGTACTGCTGATGTGCTGTAATTATTTTCCCAGAAGTATCCTTAGCTCTGTAATGAGCAGGGTGCTTGACATACACCTGCATTTCATTATTTGACACTTGCATGACAGTATATGGTATGTGATTGTAATTTGTAGCATAAGTACTTATGTATGTTGATGTGACATGATTGCATATTACTGTGCATACATGTCTGGTTCTGTGGACATCAGCAATCTATCTGGCCATTAAACATACATTTTCCATTTCTTTAAACATATGTCTGTGTGGCTTCTACAGCACTCTGTGTGCTTTACACATGCATTTGCATTGCGCCAACTTACCATGTCTTGCTTTACTCTAATGCGGTCCCACATTGTCCACTTCCCTCCCACCTTCATGGTTCCCTAGTATTTTATGGAGGTGCTTTGCCTTTGTTAAACCTACTGTCCATTGCTATTTATTAATCCATCAAAATGAACATGTACTACATGAATGCCCATTGTACAATGCAGGACATGTGCATGCAGGTTGCTGGCTAATGCTTGCAATGCATCCTTATTCTCATGCTACTTGTGTGTTACCCAGTGTAGTTTTATCACATCCATATGCCCAACCTACTATATTCATTATGCTATACTATTACATTTTTGAACATATTACTACATGCCAGTGGTGTATGTATATGTATTGACCTTGATGTCATGCGCATTCCATTTATGTTACTGACACACATAAATACACATGTACACCTGTGTGCTGCCTTTGACATGTCATACATGTGTAACATACTCACATTGCATTACGCAGTTGTCTTGGCTGTGTACACCTACTTGTGTATGTAACAGTGTTTGTTACTTTTATGCAGTACTTCTGTGTGGCACTGTGCTCAATTGTTTGCTTTTTACTTGCATGGGCATAAGTTTGGTTCTCTACTCTGGAGTCATCTACCATTGTTAGACCTGCCGTTTCTCATCTGTGATGTTGCTTGACTCACACTTGCACTGCTGACAGACTATTTGGATATGTATTTATTTATCTAATTTTTACTGTGATCTTTATTTCCCTATAACACACATTTACCATTGGTTGTACACACCCAGGTATGACTATCACACAGTTTGCAACATGTGGTAATGTCATAATGCATAGGTAGATTTGATTTTCTCAGTTTTACAATGGCTGGTATGCATCCCCACCTTGTTTGTCAACTTTCCATTGCCCATGTTGTGCAGTGTGCTGTCTGTGTGACTTTGTCCTTAATGTTTTTTTTCCAGCCTTTGTATATTTTATGTTGAGCTATTTGTTCTATGGGTATACCTGCTGTGATTACCTACACCTCCTCAATCCCTATCTTTACTGTTCCTTCTTTTCTTTAAAAAACAGAAAGAATGGGGCCTACTCCCACAAAAAAAAAAAAAAAAATGCCCACGCTCCTCTGACTTTTCCTTAGATTTTCCCATTTCAGCATCCATCTTGTTTGTCACTGTTCTTCACCCATACCCCACATCTTCTTTTCTATCTCCCACTTTCCTTGGGTATGTCCATTGCCTGTGTTTCCCACACAAGTCCTGAATTCATTGATAGTAAATGTTAGCTGTGGTGATGTGGCCATGATTGCCCTTTACTTTTAATTTTTTTATTAGAAAATTTACAGATTACAAAGGAATATGTAAGTCCAAGCTGATATCTTTTGATGGCATTTGTATTATGCAGATCTCCATAGTTGTCTCTGAGTTTAGTGGAATGAGTGATGTGAATATATATTTATTACAAATATCCTTGCAGCTTGGAAGTGTGTATTATAAGTTAGTGGATGACATATGGATATATCCATGGTTGTCTGAGATGTTTCTGTGTGTACTCCTGCAAATCTATGTTATGAATGCTGTAGTGGTCCATACCCTTAATGTACATATTTTGTTATATTTTTAAGCAACTATCAGAATTCTTGACTTGTGATCGTCTTTCCATTTGTTTGGTATTATGTAATGTTATTGGACAACCATTTCTTATAATTATGATTACTTGTGCATTTCAGTAGTCCACCATTGGAACTTTGATACTCCATTCTGAGCTGAGGTATACTGATAATGTTGTACATTAGCATATTACAATGTTATCTGTGAGTTTTTTGCTGATATCAGCATAATCCACTGGATTCCATGAGCTTTACAGAATCAGGATAGTATTATTGTGCCATTAAGATTTGAGTTTAAGTATGTAAGAGTATTTTTATTTATTTTTTATTTATTTATTTAACATTTGTTGACAGGGAATGTCCGACTAGGTTCCACAGAGCCTGTTTTCACAGGAGAAATGCTCCAGATGCATGTTTTTGGATGGGGAGGCCGAGAATCGAACCGGAGAACCTCTTGCTGTGAGGTGACAACGTTAACTGCTGCACCACTGTGCCACCCAATATTGGTATTAATTCATTTGGGAGCTGAAAATTTTTGTGAAGTGACATTTGAAATTTTTTAATTGCTGGAAAAATTTATGACTGACACAAACAAAAGATACAGTTGCAGCATGGAAAGGCTATTTATTTCAGAGATTGGGAATACAATTAAAAAAGAGCATAAATGTGCAATTAAGGACTTAATTTATAGATGAGCATGATTTAAAACTGATTTTCTTTCACTGTATAATAAAGTACAAGAAATTAAAAAAAAAACATGTAATGAAAGAAATGTATGGAACAAGGGTTGGGAAGTGTGGGTAACAATGGATGCTAAGGATGGAAAATTAAACATATTTCAAATACAATAATTGTGAATGGTAAACATGTTATTTCTCTGGTTATAAAAGTCATTTAGTACAAGAGTATAACAAACAAAATTGTGGCAAGTATGGGGAAAAGGGATCTATAGCAAAAAAAAAAAAAAACTGTAAACCAGTTTACAGAAAATTTAAAGAATTTGGACACTTCTGTCCCATATTAGAAATTAAAAGAGTAGATGAAGGGAAAAGGTTCAAAGAAAGACAAACTGTATTAAATGTTACTATAGAAGATGTTAAAATAGAAGGTGGTATGGGGGAAGGGGGTACTGAAGGATGTTTAAACAATGAAGAGATAGTTAGAGAAGAAATAACAGCTCAAAGCAAGGTTATTAATATATAGAAACCAAAAAGATTTGCAGTTTTAGAAAGTGAAGAGGAAAAATATGGAGAAGTTGAGATAGGAATAAAAATCAGCTGGTGGGAGACTTGGGAAAGGAAACGGAAAATAAGGCTGTAAAGTAAAACACTTGCAAAAAAGGAAAAAGAACGATACAAGAATTTTAGCATTAAATGTGAATAGCGTTAGACATGATATAAGATGTGTGGTGTTGGTGGAAGAGTGAAAAAATTAAAATGGATGTCTTTGTTAACTAGATACAAGATGCTTTGTAAGGTCATCACAGGAGCATAAAAACATCAATAACTTAGTAATGTTTCAGATCTAAAAACCCCAATGGTGAAAATTGAATCAAATCCATTTATTCTCAGAAGTTTAACACTTTCATCCCACAAACCCACAAATCCAAGGGATTTCCTCAGAATAAACCAATAGTAACACAAGCCCCCCTTATATACATACATATTCAATTAGTCAGTTAATTGAAAACATGAATAATCAATAAAACAATTATTTTGCTAAAGTGAAATGTAACAAGTAAAGCAAAATAAGATTCATATTTTAAAGAGACGATGCATAAAAAACATTTGGAACATTGGATATTCATCCTTTTCCAGTCTTAAATCTTAATAAATAATTTGAACCCTAAGTATCATGGAAAAACAACAATTCAAAATAATTCAATAATTAAAAACTTGCACAAAAGTCTTGAGGTATAAATCGAATATGTAAGTAATCATAACCTTAAAAAATACAAACATTAATATATTAACACCTATTGGAAAATCATTAAAGTTTAGCTGCTCTTGCTCTTAGTACAGGATTAATTTATACATTTTCATTCAAACCAGAAGGGTTAGAGACATTTAATTTAAGTTTCCAGAACAACTCTTGATATTCCAACTTGTTTCCCCATGCCCCTCCTCTCCTATCCAGAGGAATTATCAGAAGTCTCTGGAATAGACTTCCCATACAAGTCAAACAGAGTACCTCACTGACCCTCTTCAAGTACAACCTTGATTAGTGGATAGGAAACCACAAATTTGTCCTAGGGATTTTACTTGTGTCCCTCACTGACAGGGGTGACAGGTGCTGACTGAGGTTTCTTTTTGGGGACAAACTCTTAGCTAGGCTTGTAAGGGCCCCAGGGCCATTAACCTAGTAACCTCCTATGATCCTAAGTAACTGAGTGGTTGCAAAGGGCATTGTTTTTCTTCTGTTTCTTGATTCTTGATGTCATAATAATGCTTGTAACTCCTTTTCTGTAAACATCTCTTGGTTTTTCCTATATAAGAAGAGCAGATGGAACATATATCTAGGTAAATGATACCTTTACTGTGGCAATTACCTTGCTTTGGTTTAATATAAACCATTGTGTTACTCCCTATAAGGCACCTAGTACCTGTTAAAACATATTTGCATTGTTTGCAAAAAACACAGGGATATATTTCTTTACTCTCTTCATCTGTTAGACCATTTCATACTACATTCAAAAATGTTTTTAATGTTTTTAGCTGTTTTATGAACAAAAATTAGACCTTCTGCTGTCACATTGGCAACTGTATCACAGGCTTTGAATATAACCCAATTCTTTTTAATAATATCTCTAATGCAATTACCACCTGCATTGTATTCTATAAGCATACAGTTTCAAGTGGCTTCTGCATATAATTTCAACATAAATTGCTGGTGGGCTCTGTTGAGTCCTTTTTCTAACTGTGGACCAAAACAAGTGTGTCTCCCAAGATGGATATCTATATAAATATCAACAACAAATTTCCTAAGGTAACCCCTGTGACAGCTGCACCCTGGTCCAGCAATCAAGGAACCTCAATCCTTACCACTAACACCAGGGAGGACATCTCATATAAGAGGAAGGGATAACAAATACACACAGTAAAGTACAATTTCCCTTAAGTGCACACAGAGATCACAGTCAGTCTGGGGGTAGTTGCTCCCTTGCTCCCCAGGTCCCCAATAAGACTCCCCACTGGCACAGCTATATGGTCCAGATCTCAGCCTAGCTGGCAAGCTAACCTCCAGTACCCTATCTGCCCCACCAGTGCTTCATGTCCCTGCCCAGGTAGCTGACATACCACACACACTTTGAGATAAGTATTTATACAACTTCACAGACACTTCTGGGAAAAGCTGACACAGATTCTCCAGCTGTGCCCCTTTACCCAGACTATACAGCAGTAATTGCTGCCACCACCAGCTAATACTTATCAGCTACCCAAAGGCCCTTCAAAGGGTGTCCAATTATGACTGTGCAGTTTTATTATCCAATTGGCAATGTGACTAATCAGTCTAAGGCTTATTAGAGGGCCTTGTACAATAAACTCTATAAATATGCAATGTACTCTAGAGCTTACTTATCTCTACACAAATCAGCCAAAGGTAAAAGGTTTATAAAATATTTAATAATAAATAATTAAAAACACAAGACAATACTACTACACCACAGTGACATCTAAGAGTTCAGAGATCACACAGAAACGTAAAACAATACAGTAGGAAAGTTCTGATATAGCAGAAAAAACACTTAGTTTAACTTTCTTCTTAGCTATTGCTGCAATAAAACATACTTCTAAAGTACTACTTACATAAAGAGAGCATAAAGCAGTGCTGAGAGTTGGATATCAAGATCAAAATGCTTACAGTCTCTCTCTGACATTAGTCTTTAAAATCACTAACATTTCTGCTGCGCCCTCCCAGATTATATCATTTTGACACTTAGGTTTTCCCAGTATACACATTATATCATTTTGACACTTAGTCTGGAGTTCCCAGGCCAACAGGCCACATTATCTAACAATCTAACACCTGCTCAGGAAACCACAACAATAAAAGACATTTCTCATGTGCACTCTAGTAATTATTCCTTAAGTTAAGACAATAGAAAGAATGTGTTCAGTTAGCCTCTTCGGCACCACTATTTAGATCAAAAGATATACAAGACATAATTGCGATCAACAAAATGATAGTAAAAGTAACATCTTTCGGCTTTTCCCAGTTAGGGGTCGCCACAGCGGAACTTCGGTCTGCTAATGATTGGCAGTGGATTTTTATGGTGCCGAATTGCCAGCCTGATGCCCAACTTTCAAAGAAGGCACACCCATTCATGCACACACTTACCTGCATGTCCTTAAATATCACTCAACCGCGGGGATGACATGCAGACTCCACACAGAAGGTGCTCCAGCCGAGAATCAAACAAGAAAGCCTCTTGATGTGAGGCAACAATGCCAAATGCTGCACCACCGTGGCCTCTGATCGACAAAATTATAGTAAACCATTTAAATCACAAAAAGTATAGCGACTTTCTCAAAGTCATGCCCCTTTTCTTAGTATCAAATTACACATTTGCAAGTCTAATGGTAGCATGAACTCTCAGTCAAACAATCTCAATCACTTTTGCAAGAGAAATATAATATGTTGGAGGAATAGGTATGTATTACAGAGAATATCTTTCCTATTGAACAGTTTTTCATATCATATAAATCAAAGTACTTCTCTTACTCAACTCAAATGTCATTTAGACAAGTGGATGGGAAATAAGAGTCACCCCTGCTTTAGCACCCATGTCCCTCATGGATAGAGACAAGAAGTAAATGTCCCAAAATGTCCTTTTTCTACCTACCTTTGAGTTATTTGTACACAAAATATAAGGGTAAAAACTACCACAGGAATGTAAGACTAGGCTGCTTCCGATCCTCACAGATCAATAGCCTAGTAAGTACTTATGAACCTATGAACTTGTTTCAATTTAAAGTAGAACAGGAACATAGATATATTCATATGAAGGGAAAGACATGGGCAGTAACTGACTTTTTTGTATTCCCAGCGAGATTAAAGAAAGCCAATACGGGCTCATTACTGTGGATTTTCTGATCATGTAGCAGAGTGGGCTGTTTTTGGACACACTTTATTACTGACGAAGGCAAGTGATGTAAGAGACTAACTGAGAACGGTTGAGAATTAGTGGTTTCATAAGGCAGAAGGCAAGTATTGTTTACAGAAAATTTACAAATGAGAGATTTTTATAGGAGCTGGTTAGCCTGGTGGGTTGATTACAAAAGAAAATATAAGGTTATATCCAATTTTTCATTAAATATAATTTCCTTCATTCTCTGGATCCAAAGTAATCATAAAATACAAAACATTTTATCATTTCTTTCAAACTCTTTTTTACTTTTGTTCTTGTAATACCCAAATTCAATCATATCCATATTTAAATTACTAACGTCTGCAAATCCCTCCACATAATTCATATCTAAAATCTTTTTCCATGATATTTTAACTCTTCTACATCCTAAAAAAGCATGCTCAGTAGTTTCAAAATGAAACTTTCGCTGGGATTCAATAAACTCTGTGTAGGTTTTGCGCAAAGCCTACACAGAGTTTACATGTATGCGCAGTGATGAGTGGTAAGCAGCAGCACTCATTGCATATTCATGCCGTACACTGCTTTTAAACATAAATAAGTGAGGTTTCATGGCTGGCAACACTGTTTTAACCAGGAAACTATGTAAATGAACATAGATAGCACTCCTGTTTAAATCAGAGCACTGAAAGCCCTTGGTTTTGCATGGAATGCCACAGTGATCACCAGGGCTTCACAGATAGCTCTCAATCTCTTAGTACAAGACATCTGGACAAAGGCCAACATACTGAGGAGACAATGGCCCAGAAATAGGGTCATATTTGACATATCTTCTCTATAGAATTGTGCTAGAATAATGAGGGATTTGTGTTGAGATACATGCTCTGAAGTTTTATAGTCTGAAACTCAAATGTATGTAATATTGAGTCACATCAGTCCTGAGATCATCCCAGTGATATGGCAGAAAGCCATAAATTTGATAAGGAATACATCTGGAAATTCTGTGAAAATCTGGACAGTTGAGAGGTATGAATGTTAAGTGTATGGTCCAAACACAATATAGGACAATGTATTTACAGTACAGAGTATTGTGAAATCCCATTCCTGGCATTCTGTACTGAAGTTGTGTAAATGGTCTGTAAGGGTACATAGACTGCCATGTAAAATAAACACTCGGGGGAAGTGTGTGTGTTTTGAATAGGGAAAAAAGCACAAACTGCCAGCACAAAATAGGAATCCAATCTTTTATTAGAACATAAGGCAGACCGGTTTCAGCCCTAAAGACCTTTATCAATGCAAGATGCATTGATAAAGGTCTTTAGGGCCAAAACCGGTCTGCCTTATCTTCTAATAAAAGATTGGATTCTTCTTTTGTGCTGGCCATTTGTGCTTTTTACTGTGGATATTTTTGGCCTTTGCACTTGCTGTCCATGGTGGCTCTTCTTTGACTGTTATTTTGAACAGATGAATTTTAGGAATGAACACAGGGAAAGAGGACAGGTGAAACAACCTAATGTACAAAAGATGAGGGCATGCCAATGGAAGATGGTTGTAGCAGCAACAGCAATCACATATCAATATGGCACAGTAGTGACTGCACAATGAAAATGTGTATTATGTGACTGTCACACAAGGTAACATAACAATGGGGAGAATGTCTGAGATAATCATCCTTACATGAATAATGCAGAGGACATCTAACAGAGATGTGACATACAATTGGGATAGGGTGCATATTGTGAAACTGTGCAAATTGATTTGCCTGAATATGAATCTAATCTCAGCAGATGTCTCCAGCAAGTGGGAGATGGGTAAAGGTTCATGAACAACATTAAAGAAGCAGCTACAATCATGGACAATATCAGAATACTGCCATCAGTAATCCCATGGATCTGACATAACATATGTGATTTACAGTGATCAGAGTTGATCTGCAAAAACGCACTTGTACAACTATTATGATACGTCCACTCTCTATGAGGGTTATCACGCATGCTGTCCTGCTATCATAACATCTTCTGGAGGTGTTAGGAAGGACACTGTTGTACCTGTATGCAACATTATGAGAAATACAGTCTAGCTGACTGGTGTGCATACCATATGCCGGTACATAAATGCTTGGAACTGGCCATTCCCAACAGAACCAAGATGGTCTCCTTCAGAAAAAGGAAGCCAGTCTGGTGGTCCCCTGCCATAAACAAACTCTACAACAAAAGAAAGAAATGTTTGCAGAAAAAGATGAAGTCCCTAGATTGGAAAACTCCCTTATTAGCCTCAACAAAAAGTTGAGATCCCACATCAAATCCTCTAAAGCTAGCTACGAAAACAAGATTGCAGTAGATACTAAAGATAATCACAAGGTCTTCTATGTTTATATCAAGAATCTCCATGGCAATACCCAGGTTTGCTCCAAGATAATGCATAACAGTACCTCATTTACTGAGCCAACAGATATTGCCAGTATACTGGATGACAGATTCAGTGCCAACTTTACCCCTCCTCCCCAAAGGACCTATTACAATACCAAAAGAATGCTGGGCACCCAGTATTACTGCTGTGCAGGTTAAAACTGCACTGTCCAAGGCCAAGAATGCAGCTTCCATGGGACATGACAATATCCCTGGCTGTGTTCTACATGAGCTACAAAAATGAAATGGCACTAAACCTATGTACCCTGTTCAATCACAGCCTCACCTCAGGCTTTGCCTCTACCAAATGGCGCACTGCTACAGTCATCCCTCTCCATAAAGAGGGACTGATTACAGACCCTTGGGAACTATCTCCCCATTACCCTGATGAGCCTGATATGTAAGGCTATGGAGCCCATCATCACAGACCTAATAAATAGGGATATAGGGAATCTCCAAACTCAAGATCCCATGCAATTTGGCTTTGTGAAAGGAAGCTCACGCCTGCTCAACTTGGTCGACTTTTTCGAGTCAGTCACCAGAGATCTGTATGAGGGCAAGGTAGTTCATACAACCTACCTCAATCTAGTCAAAGCCTTGGATACCATTCCCCACTCCGGAATCATAAATAGATTCACTACACTAGGCATCAACCCCTATATCACTAGGTGGGCGGCAAACTGGCTCACAAATAGAACACATATTGTGAAATTAGCAGACTCCAAGACAGACTGCCGACCAGCCACAAGTGGAGTCCCAAAGGGATCGGTTCTGGGTCCTCTCCTGCTTGACATCTACTTCTCTGAAGTCCAGGCCAGCATGAAGGATCTCTGGCTGACCAAGTTTGCAGATGATTGCAAGCTGGGAGCCATTATTAACTCCCCAAGTGATGTAGACATCATACAAAAAGGCTTCATTGAGACCAATGGATTGGTATCAAAACCATGGCCTTAAACTCAATGCCAAAAAATGCGTCATCATCCCCTTTGGAAAAAACTCAGTTCCCATGAATTACCACATTGATGCCAGTCCACCGAACACTGAAGGCATTATAAGAGATCCGGGAACACTAGTTGACAGCAAGCTCTCCTTTGACCACCACATAGCCGCTGTGGTTAGAAAGTCCTTCTATGTGGCATATCTCATTACTAAGGGTTTTGCATCCAGGAAGAAGAAGATCATCATCTCTCTCTCTACTCCTCCCTCATAAGACCAATCATTGAGTATAATGCCCCATTTAGCATGTACCTCACCAGACACCTGGAACAGCTGGAGAGACCACAAAATTACCTCACAAAGAGGATACTGGGCTTTAAACACATGTCCTATATAGACAGACTCAAAAAACTCCAGCTATTCTCTGTCTCACATCGCCTACTTAGATGCAATCTCTGCTTGACTTACAAAGCCATGTCTGACCCAACCCTGTTAGATATGCTACATCTAAATAAATCTCAGTCTCTCCACACCACATGGTCCAGGGACCTCAACCTCATTACCTCAACCAAAAGAACATGCTGGAGGGACAGGTTCTTAACCCAGAGACTGCCCATGCTCTGGAACAGACTTCCAAAACAAGTCAAGCAGAGCATCTCACTGGCCCTCTTCAAGAGAAATCTTGACGAATGGGCGAGAAATAGAAAATTCACTCCAGGGATAACTTCAGTGGCTTTGCTCAATAGAGACACTGGAAACTAATGTCAGGCATCACGATGCCAGGGCAATCCTATGGGCCAGGCTTGCAAAGGCTCTAGGGCCATTAGCCTAGTACACGCCTATGAACCTCTCTCTCTCTCTCTCTATATATATATATATATATATATATATATATATATATATATATGTATGGCACAATACGCACTGTCACAAATGTTATCCATGCCATTAATGTCAAACACCTATGTATTTACTATGTGCATCACCAGAACAGGTAGCACACATGCATCTGGTGTAACAACTTGATGGGGGTTCCACATCATCAGACAGTAATGTTTATGCCACAAAAAATAGCTAGGTGTAGCTAATAAGCTGTGTGACAGCTCAATGTTTCAAAGGTGGTACACTCCAGTTACACATCACTGGAAGATGTGTAGGGAGGTACATGAAGAAGTGTTCATTGTACATAGTTACTGATGTGATAAAGGCTGGGAACTGTGGAGGTATTATGGCCTCTGATCTGGATGTCCTTCACATACTCAGTACTTGTGTTACATACAAAGGAGTAGTCAGCACTGTGACCACATGCTGGTGGATGATCCACTTGCCAGCTACCCCAGGACACAAATTGCATACTTATTAGTCTGTTTATAGGGTGTGATGTCTACATTATCCTTGGGTTGTGTGTTTCTTTTCCAAAAGTAACAAATCTTCCCCATGTTTTCTTATCATTGCAGGTGTTGTCATGACTGTGGCAGCAATCGTTGGTGTGTGTTGATACTGTCTGTATTATACTAACATCACAATTGAAGTCAATGATTGCCCACAATCTATAATCCTTCAAGCAGGTGTTTGGACACAGGATGAATATGTCACCTGTGATGTCCATCACTTAAATAATGGACAGTAAAGGGGCTAGCAGACAGCCCTGATGTACAGACCTGATCACTGGACCTGAGATATAGGTCACTTCACACATGTCATAATAGTTAGATGCCATGTATGTGATCCACTACCCACTTGGTGATAGCTGTCTATGGCCACATCTGACAGTGCTGATCGAATATCTCCGTGTGGATTTGTGTCAAATGCCTTGGCCTGGTCAAGTTCAACTGAATGATAGTGTTGTCATCATGCATACCCTTGATGACCTTTTTAAGGACATCTATCAGTTGTAACAGACATGATGCATTATTAACAACTCACACAGGTCTGTTGTACACAGCTGTTATATTAATAATGTCCATTTAGAAAAGGTCCATAATGACATGTTGGTCTACCTCTCAGTTGAGGTGAGTGAGGATGTCTGTATACATACATACATCAGGTGCTGTCCCCCCAACTCAGATGGATGCATATTGATGTACACCATTCTACAGGAACATAACCCATGTGGAGGGTGTGTTAAAGTGTGTATTCAACCATATCAGGAAGGTGTATGTGCTGAGTCATGCCAAAGGAAATCTGTGATGTTGTCACAGCACATTGATTCTGTGTAATAGGCTTGGATGAAGGTAAGACAGTGTATACTGCCTATCTTGATCTGGCCCAAGGTTTTGACACAATCCCCCACATGGGTATCATTAAGAAACTCTCCCAGCTGGGGATTACCCCTTACATCACTAGATGGGTAACCAATTGGCTCACCAACAGAATACATACTGTGAAAGTTGGTAAATCAGCCTGCACCAGAATTGCTGTCACTATTGATGTACACCAGGGATCTGTGCTTGGAACTTTACTGCTTGGAACCTATTTCTTGACAGACATAATGAATATGGACTTTGGCTTACCAAGTTTGCTGATTCTTGCATGTTGAGTGCAATCATTGAGTCTACAAATGATGATGACATACTATAGGAGGGACTAACACAGACAAATGATTGGTGACAAAGCCACACAACCTACATATAAATGCAGAAATGTGTATTTATTTTGTCCTTCTGAAAAGTGGAATTCCATGCTAATTACTGCATTGACAACAGTCCTGTTATGCAGAAACCTAGTGTTGCAAGCAGTGGGAAGACATATAGATAGCAATCTGAACTTCAACCACCAAGTATCCACACGTGAAAACCTATGCTGTGCACATCATGAGTCACACCATCATAGGTTCATAGGTTCATAGGTAGGTACTTGCTATTGGCCCTAGGGTATATATAAGCCTAGCCAAAAAGGTACCCTGGCATTTGCCACCCAAGAAAATTATTTTCCTGTGCTCCTGTTGAGCAGAGCCTCAGAAATGATCTATGGGGGGAATTTCCTATTTCCCATCCAATCTTCAAGATTTTTCTTGAAGAGTGCTAATGAGGAGCTTTGTTTGATATAGATAGGTAGTTTGTTCCAGAGTATGGGAAGTCTCTGGGACTGGAATATATCCCTCCAGCATGTTCTGTTTATTATGGTGACAAGGTTTAGGTCCCTAGAGCATGTAGCTTGGATGGACTGGGATTTCTTTAAGTGGAGCATGTCCAACAGCTCTGGGTTTGACATAGCTTTGTACGTTAGGCAGAGATTGCCTCTAAGTAGGTGATATGCAACAGAGTAAAGCTGGAGTTTTTTTTAGACGATCTGCATAGGGCATCTGTTTGAGGCTGGTAATCCTCTTTGTGAGGTATTTATGCGGCCTTTCCAGTTGTTGTAGATGTCTTGTGAGGTACATACCAAAAGGGGCATTGTACTCTATAATGGGTCTAATGAGTGATGAGTAGAGGGGAACAATTACCTCTTTTTTCCTGGATGAGAAACCTTTTGTGATGAGGTGTGCCACGTTGAAGGATTTCCTGACAACTGTGGTGATGTGATTATCAAAGGACAGACTACTGTCCACCAGTGTCCCAAGGTCTCTTATCACACTTTTGGTATTAAGTAGACTACCGCCTATGTGGCAGTTCATGAGTACAGAGTTTTTACCAAAAGGGATGACAATAGACTTTTTGGCATTGATCTTGAAGCCATGACTTTGACACCAGGCATCTGTCTCAGTGAGGCCCTTTTGTAGGATGTCCACATCATTAGGAGTTTCAATTATGGCTCCTAGTTTGCAGTCATCTGCAAACTTCATTAGCATTAGCATTCATTTGTTTCCCTAATGGGGGTGGGGACAGGATGTGGATGTCTAAGGTGATTAGCTTGTGGTCAGATCTGACCAATGAGAAATTGACCTCTGGTGTGGAACACTGGTTGCCCATGTTGGTAATGACCAGGTCTAGGATATTGCTGCCCCTGGTGGAGATGTGGATTGTATGACAGCACTGTAGTCAAACTTCATCAGAACACAAATAGAGTATAATGCTCTCTTTTGCATGTACTCCACCAGACACATGCAGCAGCTGGAGGGAGCACTGGGGCTTCTCACCAAAAAAACAGAGGGCCTACAAACCATGCCATGATGCATGTGGATAGACTGAAAAACATGTCACTGTAATATATATTGTATAGGAGAAGGTGACTTCTGCCTAGTATCCAGGCCAGTTTCTGACCTTGTCTTGGTGGGAATAGTGCCTACTGACATCAGAGGTCTCTGTTGAAGAGAATATAGTAATAACAGTGTCCCGCATACTGGTGTAACAGAGTCTGTGTATTGTCAAGCAAAAGCACAAACATACACACCACCAGTTCACTGCAGTGAGAAAAGATCCCCTACCTAAGTAAACAGACTAGAGTTCTCTGCATTTAAGGTAAGTGCCACCACTCAAGGATGACTTGGGAAGTTTGAGACAACGCTTTACAGCTGATAACATCAGCAGTGTCTCTTGAGGAGAATATAGTGAGAGCAAACACTGATGATGTCATTAGCTGTATCATTTGGGATGAGGTGACTTTTGCCTGGCCTCCAGGCTAGTTTCTGACCTTGCCTGGTAGGAATATTGCATATTGACATCAGCAGTGTCTGTTGAAGAGAATATGGGAATAACAGTGTCCTACATGCTGGTGTAAAAGGCTCTCTGTATTGTCAAGAAAGAACGCAAACACATCACACTTGATGCAGTGAGAATAGAACCCTACCTGTCTAAGTACACAGAATACAAACCTCTGTATTTAGGGCAAGCACCGCAGCTGAAGTCTGGCTTGGAGTGTCTCAGACAACACTTTAGAACTGATGATGTCAGCAGTGTCTGTTGAGGAGAATATAGTGATACCAGTGCCCCACTTGATGGTCTAAAAGGCTCTCTGTAATGTCAAGCAAAACATACAACACAGCTTACTGCAGGGAAAATAGAACCCCTACCTATCTAAGTCCACAAAACTCAGTACTTTATGCAAGTGCCACAACACAAGTCTGACTTTTATAAGACTGTAGATCAAATTATAGTGGATGACATCAGAAGGGCATGCTGGAGAGATGATTTTGGGAGGCCTGCATGAAATAGATGTGTAGGCATGTGCAAGGGTGAAAATACTGTCATTCCATGGGATTGGAGAGGTAACTGTAGGATACACACTTCTAGTCTTTTCTCTAGACACACACACACACACACACACACACACACACACACACACACACACACACACACACACACACACACACAGTTGACTACAGTGAGAACAAAACCCCTGCCTACGTACTACAGATGTCAGTACTTTATGAAAGCACCACTGCACAAGTTTGATTTTGTGTAATGTCATGCAAAACATACAGCATAGTTGACTTTGACTACAGTGAGAATAGAACTTCTACTTATGTAAGTCCACAGAACTCAGTATTTTATGCAGGTGCCTCAGCACAAGTCTGACTTTTACATGACTCCAGGTCAACTTATACTGGATGACATCAGCAGGGCATGTTGGAGAGAAGATGTTATAAGGCCTGCATAGGTTCATAGCTTCAAAGATTCATAGGTTCATAGGAAGTTACTAGCCTAATGGCTCTAGGGTATTTACAAGCCAAGCTGTATAAAAACAGAAGTACCCTTACTGAGCATAGTTAGATGGTTGTTGTTAGTAGAGCAATTTTGTGATCAGCACTGACTGGCCCTGTACATGAGGGACATAGGTGCCATCCCAGGGGTGAATTTGTAATCACCCATCCAGTTGTGAAGGCTGTACTTGAATAGGGTCATTGAGGAGCACTGCTTCACATGAAATGGGAGTCTATTGCACAGGAGTGTCAATTGCTGAGATATATATCTTTCTCCCCTGAATGTTCTGTTTATGTCACCAGTTAGGCTGAGATCCCTGGAGCAAGTCACTATTGTCCCATTTGATTTGTAGATGTCCAGCATTTCAAGTAGGGCAGAGACTGAGACTGCTCTGTAGGTTAGGCATAGGTCACCTATCAACAGCCTGCATGATACTGAGTACAGTGACAGGTTTTTCAGTCTTTCCATGTTTGTTATGTATTGGATGCCAGTCACAAACCTCTATGTTTTCTCTAGTTGCTGCAGGCATATGGTGAGGTACAGACAGAAGGGAACATTGCACTCAGTTAGTAGACTGATAAGGGTAGAGTACAGCAGAGCTATGACTTCCCTGGTCTTGGATGTGATGGCCATATTTATGAGGTATGCAATGTAGAATGAGTATCTCACCACTATGGACACAGTGAATGAATGTAGATTGCCATCAACATGTGTTTCCAAGTCTTGCAACACTGTGCTTGAGCTTAGAGGGGTGCTATTTATATCATTGCCAAAGGGGACAATGAGGCATTTTTTGCTTAAAGGTTCATTCTGTGAGTTTGACACCAATCATTGTCTGTGCTAGCCCATTCTGTAATGTGGTAACATAGTTGGGGGACTCTATATGACTGCATCCAGTTGACAGTCATCTGCAAACTTGGTAAGCCATAGGCCATCTACCTTTACCTGGGCTTGTAAGTATGTGTTTAAGGAGTCTTCTAACTGCCTTACCCAGCATGTGGTTTTCCTCACTTACTGTGTAGTGTGTACCTCCTATTATGTGGGTAAAACTGATAAGATGTTTAAAGACTGGATTAGGGAACATCTCTACAACATAAGGATAGGTTCTAGCAACAATGCCCAATCTAAGCATGTTATACAAGAAGGGGTTAGTCATATATTTTGTTTTTTGGTCATTGACCATATCTTTCCTAGTATAAGAGAAGGTGATATCAGGAACTGCACTGAGAGTAAAGAAGGTAGATGGATCATTAGACTTAGGGCAGATAGGGGGAAAGGTTTAAATGAAAAAGCCTCCCTTAAACCTGCATTGAAATCTAGGCATTTATAAGTGTAATGACTTTTTAATTGAATGTTTTATGATCATATTTACACATATCTATATATATTTATAGATTTTTTGTCATAGAATTTTTTTTTGTTATTTGTATATTTTCTTTCATGGTGAAAGTTAGTAATAAACTCATATTTTATATTGTACTCAATATGTGCTTTAGGTACAACCCAATGCTTTTTATCATGTGATTTTTTTATCACGTGATTTTCATCATGCAGTTTGATTGGCCAGGTTGTATTTAAACTTGATCATGCAGTGTGCATAATATAATAGTTTACTTTTATGGTCCTGCTACGTGTTTGCTTCATTGTATACACTGTTGGATTATTTTATTTAAGTTCCTTTCCATTCAACGAGGCATTTATCCTTTGGAGTGCTATTTGGTATTGATGATGTAATGACATGAATTCTTTATAGTACATGTATTGCTGTGTTGGCATAGGTCAGCGGAGTTAAGCAGCATTGTGCAAAGATAACCGCAACATTGTACTGCCTTTCACCATTGCTGCACATTGATGAAAGATAGGAAACTCCATGCAACCATACAGCTCAAAAAGTGAATGGATCCATTGCTTTTTCTGCAACTTGTGTGTGTTGTTTGTGTGTGATTCTATTTTTTGACCAGATTAAAGGTGTTAAAATAGGGTTGATAGGAAAATGGTGAAATAGGGAGCAAGCAGGGGGCAGAGCAAAGAAAAGCAAAACAGGAATGTGCAGGAGGGAGGTACAGAAGTACCACAGCTATACATTTCTTTAACAGAGTAAACTGAAATATGTGCAGAATATTATGTGAATTTGAACTGTCACCTCCAACAAGAGAGGTGCCAACAGCACAATCATGTTGTATAGCAAATTGGACCAAATCAAGTGTGTCAAGAAGACACATGTGTGAAATGGAGAGCAATGTATGGGACAATTTATTTTGTGCGACTGGTGCCCATTTTTTTTATAATTCAGTAAGAGAGGACTGCTGGGTAAGGGATGTAGGTATGTCTGGGTCAGGTAAGTTAGGTAGGTGTGGAAGCAAATGCAAACAAACAAGACAAACAAGACAAGAGGCAGGGATAGGGACAGTGATGGACACAAACGGTTGGGGGACACCATGATTGGGGAGAGGGAGGGAACAAGAAAGGCTCAAGGACATCAAGCTTGGAGACAGTGAGAATTGGGTCCTCACCCACTGGACTGTCATCACTGTCCCCTTACTCTGCTGGTGGCTGGAGTACTTGATACCTCCTCCTCCTATGGACCATAAGGGATAGCAGCCTCTCCATCTGGTATAGGCATACCCTAATGGTGTGGTGTATGACCCTGCACACCATCCTTTGCAACTCACAGGAGGTGATGAAATCAACACCTCTGCCATTGCCCCCAGAGTGTACCACTGCACCAGCTACTGGGGAGTACTACCTGAGGGCACAGGTAGTGTAGGGGCAGCACAGCCAGTCCTGCAAGGTTGGCTCCCATTCATGCTGGGCATCAGTGCTGGAGCTGGTGGTGGGGGGCAGGATGATCCACTGGGGCTGGTCTCATACCTCTCAACCTGGGAACATCAAAAATCTGGACAAGGCCCATGAAAAATAGGTACAAATCTGTATGCTGATTAACATAAAACTTGCATACATAATTGCATAACCACACCCACTCCAGTGGAATTGTGGGATACCAACTTTCAAATGCAAACTGAAGAACAGACAACCAAAATATGGCACCAGAGCCCCCCTGCAGCCATTCCAATATTCCATTACCTGGCTATTTTGCCCCATTTACCATAAACACTAATGTGTGAATACTGCTTTACGTTTACAAAGATTATTTGGATTTTATTTTTACATTTTATAGCACAATGCACAAACTCTAATAGATACCTGCTAAAGAAAGCAATACTGTCTCACAATGAAAATAGACTTGTCATTAAATCATTTCTGCCCTTGAAACTCATATTCATTGAGACAGCATTGAAACCCACACCACATCCAAAGAAAATGCATCAGGCTAGTGGTGGAAAAAGATTACCTTTGGCCTGTTTTCAAATCATAGGCCCCTTGCACACAAAACAAGAAACATACATGCATTCTTTGATACACCTTCCGGACTTTATTTAATTATATTCCTTGTATAATACAGCACACTTGTTAGATTTAAGTTAGAGCGCATTTTACATTTATTGTTTGAACATTTTTCCAGTAGGCAATGAAACAAAATCCATGAACCAATAATGACAAAACTGCCCAATTCAGAACATTTCTATCATAAAAGTCTACTTACACACACACACACACACACACACACACACACACACACACACACACACACACACACACACACACACACACACACACATACCAGTAACTTGATAGACATTTTTTGAACAGTAATAATTTGATGAAAATAATTATTTTCACAAAAAGAAAACAGATGTTCTAGAAAGCAAACAGATTCTGCCTTAACATTTCAAAATGAATACAGGTAGCATTTGATAGTTTTGTCCTGTTAATCATGGTGATAACATAATATAAACAAAAGGTTAGTCTCCCACCTTTCAATCCAGTAATGTAGCTGTTACGAAAGAAGAATATTGTAGACTTTGGACTATGAAAATTTGTTAGGAGACAAGATATAGTTGCAGTCTAAGTGTATTAAATCTCAAATGACAAAACATAAGTTATGGAATGCTACTTACTCCACACTGTTAAAAAAAAAAAAACTAGAAGCAACCCTTTTATCTTGAAAACTCAGTAAATGTGGATCAGCTCTGTTAAGCACTGAGGTTCTAGGTAAAAAAATGTAAATGTTTTTGTTTTCAACATCTATGGAAATGATTTTTCTTTTTTTGCCACTGATGTTTTGCAAGCAGAGTGAATGAAAGATTTTGCAATGTGTAGTGAGTAATGAAAACAAACAAATCACAAAGAATCTCTGGTATTCTAAGATGTAATAGTGAATTTGGCATAAACCAGACACAGTTCGCTTTAATTCCATGGGAACCAATATATTTTTTTTGTTTGTTTGTTTTGTTTTATTTTCAGAACATCAGTGTCCCAAAATTAACTATGCTGTGTTAGCCAACAAGCAAAGCAGCTAGTATAACAAAGTACTTGTGCTGCATGACAGAACTACTGCACAAGACAACAGACACTAAACTTTGGCCATATAATAATAGCTCTGGATTTTGTAACTATGACCTCAACAACTATGAGGCTAGATGAGAAATTAGACTTAACAAATCAGCCTCTGGAGTTTTACAATTATAAATAAGCAGCAAGCAACAAGCAGAGGAAAAATATGTTCTCTAAATAATGAGTTGTGCAGGCACACAAGAAATGTTTCAGTTATGTTCAGGTACTTGTTGTTCAGACACAAATTAATGTTTTTTTAAAAGTATAAGCATAATATTAAGGTGATGGACCAAATAAAAGTTAATAGTGGCAAGCTACTCAGAACCAGACCTGTGCCTGTTCTAAGTACAGTCTTACAAAGCCCTTAAAATGCCATTCGGGTAAGAATCTAAGATGTCAAAACCTATAGCCATGAGTGATATGTGTGCACTCTTTTCACAAACACACAGGAAACAGATAACTGCACCATCAAACTCTGTTAGAAAAATACACTCTGTTCAAAGACAATAAAAAATAATGCAGCCGTTCAGTTGGAATAAGCAAGCCGTTGTAGTTCAGTTCACGACAGGAAATACAACCAGCTAACTCCACCATCAAACTCTGTGCAGCAGTACTAAATGTTAGAAAAATAAACTCTGTTCACCAGCCTAGCGGTTCAGACCTATTCATTCATTCATTAAGCAGGCACCAGAATCCCTAGCACACACACCAGAATTGTTTGGGAAGACAATAAAAAATAATGCACCTTAGTTCAGCACACCAGAATCCCTAGCACACACACCAGAATAATTTGGGAAGACAATAAGAAATAATGCACCTTAGTTCAGCACACCAGAATCCCTAGCACACACACTAGAACCGTTTGAGAAGACAATAAAAAATAATGCAGCCGCTCAGCACAGGACTAAAAATAATGAATGCAGCCATTCAGTGAATAAGCAAGCCGTTCATAGTTCAGTTCATGATAGGAAATACAAGCAGATAACTCCACCATAAAACTCTGTGCAACAGTACTAAATGTTAAAAAAATAAACCCCGTTCACCAACCTAGCAGTTCAGATGTATTCATCCATTAAGCAGACACCAGAAGAATCCCTAGCACACACACCAGAATTGGGAAGGCAATAAAAAATAATGCAGCCGTTCAGCACAGGACTAAAAATGGAATAAACAAGCCGTTCATAGTTCAGTTCACAACAGGAAATACAAGCAAAATAGATAACTTCACCAGCAGAAAACAGCATAAAAATAAAAAAGATAATGCAGCCGTTCAGTTGGAATAAGTAGCCATTCATTAATAGATAGTTTACAACAGGAAATACAAGCAGATAACTTCACCAGCAGAAAACAGCGTAAAAATAAAAAATAATGCAGCCGTTCAGCATGGGACCAAAATAATGCAGCCGTTCAGTTGGAATAAGCAAGCCATTCATAGATAGTTCAGTTCACGATAGGAAATACAAGCAGATAACTTCACCAGCAGAAAACAGCATGAAATACCTTAGCTTAGCAGATAACTCCACCATCAAACTCTGTGCATCATGGCAGCAGTGCTAAACGTTAGAAAAATAAACTCTCCATTCACCAGCAAAAGTTTCCACGCTTGCAAATTCATACAGCCAGAGCTCAATTCTAACAGGCTGATGGAGCTGATGTCATGACAAAGCATGAAAGAAAAAAATGTTTAAAAATCGGAAATGAAGGGGTGCCACTTGGGAATCGTGGCACCCCATTATTTGGATCCCAAAACTCGGTAAAAACCAAGTAACTTGGTACGGTTGGGAGGTATGGCTGGTCTACCTTTCTGTGCTGTGTTGCATTTAGTGATGTGGTACACATGGATGACATGGAGACATTCTGATGACACATAATAGAAAATAAAAAGATAGAGATAAGGGTTGGAGTGAGAGAAAAAAAAGATTAAATTAGTACTATCATATGTGACAGACAATAATTTAATACAATTATACAACACTTTTATCTGAAGTATTATATTTAGATATATGTCCTAACAAATACACCCTATACTACAGATTGCTGAAAGTAATTTTTGAAATGTGCATATATTGCACATGTGTGATTCAGTTATACAGACTGCAGTTTACAACAGGGCATTTGTGCCATTGGTATAGAGTTTTTAATTTAATGTAAATATTATTGAAGAAATAATGTAAATATTATTGAAGAAATAACAGTATTGTATAGTTCTGAATTGTAGCATTTGAACCCACAACCTCTGACTACATTCTAATATTGATTTCTTACAGCTGGTTTGTGCTACAGACTAATGCATACACACTTGCTTTTACAGTTGGCATACGCATGCTCAATTTGAGGCAACTCTGCAAAAGACCAAAAAAGCTGTCTTTAACTTTTAAGGCTACAATAACACTTTTCTTCTGCTGCATACATACCACTTGGTTCCCTCAGTCTCTCCAGTCAAGCAAGATGAACCTGCTGATTGAACTCATGCACAGTGGTAGCTGGGGAAAGAACAGAAAAGAACATAAGAGCATTATGCATACCAGTCTTGTCTATATTTAGCTTTATAAGTCTTATAAGTACTCCCTTATTCATAGGTTCATAGGTTCATAGGTTCATACTAGGCTATCTGCCCAAGGGCATTTATAAGCCTAGCCCATAGTTATGTGGCTTTTGCCACCCCTTTAGTTTGAATAAAAACTATGCCTATCATTTTGCTGTGCCTCTGTCAAGCAGTGACACTGAAGTAATCCCTGGGGTATATCTGCAATCTCCCATCCATTGGTCAAGATTCCTCTTGAACAAGGCCAGAGAGGTGCTCTGCCTCACATGTACCAGGATTTTGTTCCACAGCATAGGGAGTCTCTGGGTGATGAATCTGTCCCTCCAGCACGTTCTATTTATAACCGTGTCAAGGTTTAAGTCTCCCGCCCTTGTGGTTCTGAGGGATCTAGACTTTTTGAGGTGAAGCATATTCATCAAATCTGAATTTGACATGGCCTTATATGTCAGGCACAGGTCACCTCTGAGCAAGCGGTATGAGACTGAATAGAGCTGGAGTTCTTTCAGTCGGGCAGCATAAGACATATTTTTGAGACCCTTTATCCTTTTGGTGAGGAACTTTTGGGGCCTTTCAAGCTGCAGCAGGTGTCTGGTCAGATACATTCCGAACGGGGCATTGTACTCAATCATAGGTCTAATGAGTGATGAGTACAGGGACGATGACCTCCCTTGATCTAGATGTGAATCCCTTCATGATCAGGTGGGCGATATAGAAGGTTTTCCTAACTACTTTAGCAACGAGTGTCAAGCGAAAGGCTACTGTCAACCTGGGTCCCCAGATCCCTGATGACTTTTTCTGTGCTCAGTGGATTGCCACCTATATGGTAGCTAGGGGTAACCTTGTTTTTCCCGAAGGGTATGACTATGCATTTTTGGCGTTTAACTTCAGGCCATGGCTCTGGCACCAGTTATCCGTTTCTGTGAGGCCCTTCTGGAGGATATCTGTGTCAGATGTGTTTTCGACTACGGCGCCCAGTTTGCAGTCATCTGCAAACTTTGTCAGCCATAACCCTCCTGTGTTTGCTTGTACTTCAGAAAAGTAGATGCCGAACAAGAGTGGACCCAGGACTGAGCCCTGTGGGACACCACTTGTGACAGGCTTTGAGTCTGACATGGCTCCAGCAACTCTGACCTTGTGGGTTCTGTCACTTAGCCAGTTTGCAACCCATCTTGTGATGTATGGGTTTACATTCAAGCTGATGAGTTTTTCGATGATACCTCAGTGGGTATTGTGTCAAGGCCTTTGCCAGGTCGAGGTAGGCTGTATGGACTGCCTTTCCCTCATCAATGGCCTTGGTGACAGTCTCGAAAAGTCAACCAAGTTTAAGAGGCAGGATCTGCCTTTGACAAAGCCAAACTGGGTTGGATCCAAAGTCTGCAAGTTCCCTATGTCTTTATTTATGAGTTCCATTATGATCCTCTCCATGGCTTTGCAGATAAGGCTTGTCAAGCTAATGGGGCGGTAATTTCCAGGGTCTGTGGAGGCACAGCCCTTATGAAGTGGGACCACAGTCGCCGTGCGCCACTCCTTGGGTACGTATCCTGAGGTGAGGCTAAGATTAAACAGCTGTCCTAACTGTGGGTTTAATTCCCTCGTTGAGTTCGTGAAGCACACAGCCGGGACACCATCCGTCCCATGGATGCTGTGTTTTGCCTTAGTGAGGCAGTTCTCACCTGGGCGTTGGAGATGTTTGGGGGCTACAATCCTCTGGAATAGATATCTCTCCTTTGGGAAGTTTGCACTGAACCTGTCAGCCAGTATGTTGGCAATGTGTGTAGGTTCAGTAGTTTTCACATCATTTTGAACTAATTCTGAGCATATCTGGGAGTTTCCTCCTAGGTTTCTAACATAGCTAAAGAAGGCCTTATGATTCTCTTTAGAGTCCTTGGCGATTTTTCTCTCAAAATTTGCCTTGGATGATTTTATGAGAGCTCTTAGTTTTTTACTTATAATGATCAAAGGTGTCTTACCTTTCAAGGATTTTGCTCTATCTTGTAGTAGCTTCCTCCTTTGTTGTAGAGCTTGTTTATGGCTGGGGTCCACCAGACTGGACGCTTGCCTTTGGTACAGAGAGTCTTAGTTTTGTTTGGGATTGCCTGATCCATGCAGTCCTGTAGGTGCTGGTAGAAGGCATTTGTAAGTGATTCAGCGGTTTGAGTAATGTTTACCACTGGCTCAGGGGCCTTAAAGGAGACCACACTAGTTTTTAGAAGTGTGAAATCGGCTTTGAGAAGTTTTCACTGTGGTCTTTTTTTGTTTCAGGTGGGGCGGATGAGGACCTCCAGCGAGATTAGTTTATGATCTGATCTCACCAGTGAGGGGTATACTTCGGTGTTGAACATTTTGATCCCATGTTCGTGATGATGAGATCAAGTATGTTTTCTCCTCTTGTGGGATGGTGACTAGTTGTTCCATGGCATTTGAGTTTATGAACTCCAGGAATCTTTGGGTTAGAGTGTTCGGGCTTGAGTAGTGTTTCCAGTCTATATTAGGGTAGTTGAAGTCACCTAGTATGATGGTGTTTGAGATACATTTATCCCTCCAATGTTTTCAGGAAGGCCATGTGAGGTTCCTGAGTTTGAGAGGGTGGCCTGTAACATGCTACAAATTGCAGAGCAGTCTTGCTCTATGGTTAATTGCACCTGGATTGTCTCCGATGCATCGCGTTGCCACCAACCTTGAGGTGTGGGTGTCCTTATGAATATGGACACCCTCCTTTCTTGGTGTTGTCCGGATTTTGGGGCCGAACGCGATGATATGAGGTGAAACCTG